>NC_053024.1:578413830-578610253 GCF_003073215.2 Triticum urartu
ACATTAGAAAAGCTTTAGCATACGAACTACACGATCTTGTGCTATGCTTAGGATTGGGTCTTGTCCATCACATCATTCTCCTAATGATGTGATCCCGTTATCAATGACATCCAATGTCCATGGTCAGGAAACTGTAACCATCTATTGATCAACGAGCTAGTCAACTAGAGGCTTACTAGGGACATGGTGTTGTCTATGTATCCACGCATGTATCTGAGTTTCCTATCAATACAATTATAGCATGGATAATAAACGATTATCATGAACAAGGAAATATAATAATAACTAATTTATTATTGCCTCTAGGGCATATTTCCAACAATTAATAGATAAATTACTCACGTCCAGCAATTTAATTTAGAATTTTTGGTGTTCCATATCTTGCGCTAGCTACAGATTACTACAGACTGTTCTGTTTTTGACAGATTCTGTTTTTCGTGTGTTGTTTGCTTATTTTGATGAATCTATGGCTAGTAAAATAGTTTATAAACCATAGAGAAGATGGAATACAGTAGGTTTAATGCCAATATAAATAAATAATGAGTTAATTACAGTACCTTGAAGTGATTTTTTGTTTTCTTTCGCTAACGGAGGTCACGAGATTTTCTTCTTTAAGTTTTGTGTTGTGAAGTTTTCAAGTTTTGGGTAAAGATTTGATGGATTATGGAACAAGGAGTGGCAAGAGACTAAGCTTGGGGATGCCCATGACACCCCAAGATAATCTAAGGACACCTAAAAGCCAAAGCTTGGGGATGCCCCGGAAGGCATCCCCTCTTTCGTCTACTTCTATCGGTAACTTTACTTGGAGCTATATATTTATTCACCACATGATATGTGTTTTGCTTGGACCGTCTTGTATGGTTTGATTATTTATTTGTTAGTTTACCACAATCATCCTTACTGTACACACCTTTTGAGAGAGACACACATGATTTGGAAATTATTAGAATACTCTATGTCCTTCACTTATATCTTTTGAGTTATATAGTTTTGCTCTAGTGCTTCACTTATCTCTTTTAGAGCGCGGTGGTGGATATGTTTTATAGAAACTATTGATATCTCATGCTTCACTTAGATCATTTTTGACAGTCTTAAATAGCATGGTAATTTGCTTAAATAATCCTTATATGCTAGGTATACAAGATTCATAATAAAATTCTCTTATGAGTGTGTTGAATACTATGAGAAGTTTCAAACTTGATAATTGTTTTGAGATATGGAGATGGTGATATTAGAGTCATGCTAGTTGAGTAGTTGTGAATTTGATAAATACTTGCGTTAAAGTTTGTGATTCCCGTAGCATGCACATATGGTGAACCGTTATGTGAAGAAGTTGGAGCATGATTTATTTATTGATTATTTTCCTTATGAGTGGCGGTCGGGGACGAGCGATGGTCTTCTCCTACCAATCTATCCCCCTAGGAGCATGCGCTTAATACTTTCTTTGATAACATGTAGTTTTTGCAATAAGTATATGTGTTCTTTATGACTAATGTTGAGTCCATGGATTATACGCACTCTCACCCTTCCACCATTGCTAGCCTCTCTAATACCGCCCACCTTTCGCCGGTATCATACACCCACCATATACCTTCCTCAAAACAGCCACGATACCTTCCATAGCCATTCCGAGATATATTTCCATGCAACTTTCCACCGTTCCTTTTACTATAACACGCTCCATCATTGTCATATTGCTTCGCATGGTCATGTAGTTGACATCGTTCATAATTCTTTCATACATGTCACTCATGAGTCATTGCATATCCCGGTACACCGCCGGAGGCATTCATATAGAGTCATATCTTGTTCTAAGTATCGAGTTGTAATTCTTGAGTTGTAAGAAAATAAAAGTGTGATGATCATCATTATTAGAGCATTGTCTCAAGTGAGGAAAGGATGATGGAGACTATGATTCCCCCACAAGTCGGGATGAGACTCCGGACGAAAAAAGAGGCCATAAAAAAGAAGAGAAAAGGCCCAAATAAAAAAAGAGAAAAAGAGAGAAGGGACAATGCTATTATCCTTTTACCACACTTGTGCTTCAAAGTAGCATCATGATCTTCATAGTAGAGAATCTCCTTTGTTATCACTTTCATATACTAGTGGGAAATTTTCATTATAGAACTTGGCTTGTATATTCCAATGACGGGCTTCCTCAAAATGCCCTAGGTCTTCGTGAGCAAGCAAGTTGGATGCACACCCACTTAGTTTCTTTTTGAGCTTTCATATACTTATAGCTCTAGTGCATCCATTGCATGGAAATCCCTACTCCCTCACATTGATATCTATTGATGGGCATCTCCATAGCCCATTGATACACCCAGTTGATGTGAGACTATCTTCTCCTTTTTGTCTCCTCGACAACCACCATTCTATTCCACCTAAAGTGCTACGTCCATGGCTCATGCTCATGTATTTCCTGAAGATTGAAAAAGTTTTGAGAATGTCAAAAGTATGAAACAATTGCTTGGCTTGTCATCGGGGTTGTGCATGATTTAAATACTTTGTGTGGTGAAGATAGAGCATAGCCAGACTATATGATTTTGTAGGGATAACCTTCTTTGGCCATGTTATTTTGAAGAGACATAATTGCTTAGTTAGTATGCTTAAAGCATTATTATTTCTATGTCAATATTGAACTTTTGTCTTGAATCTTTCAGATCTGAATATTCATGCCACAATTAAGAAGAATTACATTGAAAATATGCCAAGTAGCATTCCACATCAAAAATTCTGTTTTTATCATTTACCTACTCGAGGACGAGCAGGAATTAAGCTTGGGGATTCTTGATACGTCTCCAATGTATCTATAATTT
The DNA here is from genome assembly GCF_003073215.2 of Triticum urartu. NCBI lineage: Eukaryota > Viridiplantae > Streptophyta > Magnoliopsida > Poales > Poaceae > Triticum > Triticum urartu. Next base: position 578,416,650 of record NC_053024.1, read on the forward strand.
TTGATTGCTCCATGCTATATTATCTACTGTTTTGGACATTATTGGGCTTTATTATCCAATTTTATATTATTTTTCGGACTAACCTATTAACCGGAGGCCCAGCCCAGAATTGCTGTTTTTTTTTGCCTATTTTAGGGTTTCGAAGAAAAGGAATATCAAACGGAGTCCAAATAGAATGAAACCTTCGGGAACGTGATTTTCTCACCGAACATGATCCAGGAGACTTGGACCCTACGTCAAGCAACCAACAGGGAGGCCACGAGGTAAGGGGGCGCGCCTACCCCCCTAGGCGCGCCCTCCCTCGTGGGCCCCCTGTTGCTCCATCGACGTACTTCTTCCTCCTATATATACCTACGTACCCCCCAAACTACCAGATACAGAGCCAAAACCCTAATTCCACCGCCGTAACTTTCTGTATCCATGAGATCCCATCTTGGGGCCTGTTCCAGAGCTCCGCCGGAGGGGGCATCGATCACAGAGGACTTCTACATCATCATCCAAGCCCCTCCGATGAAGTGTGAGTAGTTTACTTCAGACCTACGGGTCCATAGATAGTAGCTAGATGGCTTCTTCTCTCTTTTTGGATCTCAATACAATGTTCTCCCCCTCTCTTGTGGAGATCTATTCGATGTAATCTTCTTTTTGCGGTGTGTTTGTTGAGATCGATGAATTGTGGGTTTATGATCAAGTTTATCTATGAATAATATTTGAATCTTCTCTGAATTCTTTTATGTATGATTGGTTATCTTTGCAAGTCTCTTCGAATTATCAGTTTGGTTGGGCCTACTAGATTGATCTTTCTTGCAATGGGATAAGTGCTTAGCTTTGGGTTCAATCTTGCGGTGTCCTTTCCCAGTGACAGTAGGGGCAGCAAGGCACGTATTGTATTGTTGCCATCGAGGATAACAAGATGGTTTTTTTTATCTTATTGCATGAATTTATCCCTCTACTTCATGTCATCTTGCTTAAAGCATTACATTGTTTTTAACTTAATACTCTAGATGCATGCTGGATAGCGGTCGATGAGTGGAGTACCATAGTAGATGCAGGCAGGAGTCGGTCTACTTGTCTTGGACGTGATGCCTATATACATGATCATACCTAGATATTCTCATAACTATGCTCAATTCTGTCAATTGCTCAACAGTAATTCGTTCACCCACCGTAAAATACTTATGCTCTTGAGAGAAGCCACTAGTGAAACCGATGGCCCCCGGGTCTATCTTCTATCATATTAATCTTCCACTACTTAGTTATTTCCATTGCTTTTATTTTACTTTGCATCTTTATCATAAAAATACCAAAAATATTATCTTATCATATCTATCAGATCTCACTCTCGTAAGTGACCGTGTAGGGATTGACAACCCCTTATCACGTTGGTTGCGAGGGTTTATTTGTTTTGTGTAGGTGCGAGGGACTCGCGCATAGCCTCCTTCTAGATTGATAACTTGGTTCTCAAAAACTGAGGGAAATACTTACGCTACTTTGCTGCACCACCCTTTCCTCTTCAAGGGAAAACCAACGCAAGTGCTCAAGAGCTAGCACTCGACATCCGCAGGCTCACGTGGTTCGGAACTTACATTCGGAGACGAGTCCGGAGTTCCGGTGACAAAGACGTCGTGAGGGGTTAAGTCTATGTGCGGCTCCAACGCCGTGGAATCTGTGGCCTCCATAGTGGGGTCGATCCTCCCATCCTTGGGTGACGCGGCTTGCTCCGGATCTAGGTCTAGAGCGGTTACAGGAACAATCTCCTGGATGCGGGCAGATGACAGATTTAGGTCATGATCATCTGGGTGACCGGGAGCGGCTACCGCGGTCTCGAATCCGGCGAAGATCAAGTCTACACGGATATTCGCAACATAGTTCAAGCTCTCGAATCTGACCTGATGGCCAGGGGCATAGTTTTCGATCTGCTCCATATGGCAAACGGGTTGGCCCGTAGTGCGAATCTGCCGAACACGAAGATCTGTCCGGGGAGGAAAGTTTCTCCTTGGATAGCGTCATTATTGATGATCGAGGGGGCCATCAAACCTTTTAGCGACAACACAGAGGAACTCTCAATGAAAGCACTAATATCGGTGTCAAAACCGGCGGATCTCGGGTAGGGGGTCCTGAAATGTGCGTCTAAGGTTGATAACAGGAGACAAGGGACACGATGTTTACCCAGGTTCGGGCCCTCTCTATGGAGGTAATACCCTACGTCCTGCTTGATTGATATTGATGAATATGAGTATTACAAGAGTTGATCTACCTCGAGATCATAATGGCTAAACCCTAGAGGTCTAGGTTGTATGGCTATGATAATGAAGCTCCTATCCGCACTAACTCCTCCGGTTTATGTAGACATCGGGAGGATCTTGGGTTACACAAGGTCAGTTACAATGAAAGGAATCTACATATCCGGTCGTCAAGCCTGCCTTCCACGCCAATGAGAGTCCCATCCGGACACGGGTGCAGTCTTCGGTCTTCGTATCTTTATAGCCCATCAGTCCGGCCCATGGCTAACAGGCCGGACGCCCGAGGACCCCTTAGTCCAAGACTCCCTCAGTGCCCGTTGTTGTTGCTAATGTTACTATTTTGACTGACTTTTTGCATACTCGCTTGACTTATATCTTGAAAATGCCTCCTTATGCAAAGTATATGAAAGACATCATCACAAATCAGAGAAAAATACCGGAAGCTGAAATCTGCACTATGCTTGCTAATTATACTTTTAAGGATGGAGTACCTAAAAAACTTGGAGATCCGAGAATTCCATCTATACCTTGCTCCATCAAGAAGAATTATGTGAAAACTGCTTTCCGTGATTTAGGAGCTAGTGTTAGTGTTATGGCTTTCTCTTTATATAAAAGACTTGATTTTAATAAACTCACACCTATGGAAATATCTTTGCAAATGGCTGATAAATCAACTGCCATACCTATCGGTATCTGTGAGGATGTGACTGTTGTTGTTTCTAATGTTATTATTTTGACTGACTTTGTTATACTTGAGATGCCCGAGGACGACAACATGTCGATTATCCTTGGTAGACCATTCTTGAATACTGCAGGGGCTGTTATTGATTGCAATAAAAGCAAGGTCACCTTTCATATCAATGGTAATGAGCATACAGTGCAATTTCTGAAGAAACAATTCCAAGTGAATGGTATTAATGTTATTGAAAAATCTCTGACAATCACTATTGGAAGTTTTCAAATACCTCTACCTACTGTCAAAAAGAAATATGAAATACTTATTGTTGGGCACATTCATATCCCCATTGCGGTAACTTAGTGATTTAAGAAAGTTCTTCGGTTTCATGCTAATCGAAAGTGGTTGTTAATAAGCCTTGATCAACCTTATTAATGGATCATTTTTGAACGGTATGAAGTTGATGAATTTAGTAAGCACTACTTTATGTCCCTACTTTTTATTCTCTATTTTTATTAGTTAAATAAAATAAAATGCCATGTTTGGTCTGTTTTCTAATTTTCCCGTGCAATAAAAAATGACCCAAAAATAAAAGTTCTCAGAATGCCCTCAAAATTTAATACGCTTTTTTCTGAATATTTAAGATTTTTTTTGGTGCAAATAACATCAGAGGGAGGTGCACGAGGTGGGCACAACCCACCTGGGTGCGCCAGGACCCCCAGGCGCGCCCTGTTGGGTTGTGGTCCCCACGTGGCCCCCCTCACTTATCTCTTCATACCACATCATCACCTACCTCTAGGAAAAATCTCCATTGCTCTCTCTCCCGTGTTCTTGCTCTCAAACCCGCGGATTTCGATCTCTTTGTTCGAAGCTTCGTTTCCGAAACTGTTTCAGGGGATTGTTTCTTGGTATGTGACTCCACCGTTTGACCAATTAGTTTTTGTTTTAGTGGTTTATATTTTTAATAATGAGCTACTCTTGGTGCTGCTATAGATGAGCTTGCATGTTGAATTCTTAGTGTTCTAAGTAGTTTGAATGCTTGCTTTGGCCTCTATGTATCCCTATGAGTAGTTGGTATCATTTTTGTGAAGTTTTGTTGAGAAAATTTTGTGGGCTAATAAATTTCAGAATTTCTTTCATAGGAAAACCATGAATATCTTTAGGAAGTTTGGCTCCAAGAAGAACTCCAAGGGTGTTATGGGGAGTCATTTTTTAGTGATCTCCATCCTTGGAGGTTGGCCGAGGTATGGCCGTGTGAATGGCCGCACACCCTGTTCCTGGAAGAGGCTGGAATCCTTCAGGAGTTCATGCAATATGTTGCTAATGTCGGCCTCACCGACTTCATCGCAAATGAGTGTGAACAACACCAAATCCTCACAAACATCTTTGTTCAGGGCTTTACTTTCCTGCCTAGGAATAATCCTCCTGAAGTGAGCTTTGGTTTATATGCTGAAAACCATCAGATACCACTTACTGAATTTTGTAACATATGCATGATCCCTTCTGATGAGAGCTTGGCCGAGCCTAGGCCAGCTAGTTTGAGGCCTTTTATCACACTTTGACAGTGGGAGATGAGAGAGGGGTGTCAGCTATCACTGCCACTGGCTTCCATTTTCCTGCGGTTCATTACTTTGCTCGCTTCATTGCAAAATGCTTGCTTGCTAGGGAGAAGGTGGGTGCGCTCAGCTCACCAGACATTGCTGTTTTGCATTGCGTATTAGAGGGCGATAATAATTATAGCTTGGGAGCTATTGTGGCTCGTCGCCTCCACCTCAATAAATCCAAGGGTAAATTCATGGTGGGATTTATGCTACTCGTTTGACGGCTCACTTTATTGTTTAGATACGCCATCATGATTACCCTCTGACCAAAGTTTACCTAGACCGCACAGCCATGGATCACCACCATTTCACTCATAAAGAGTCTCCTAACATTCCTATTCCTAATAACCTGGTTTTAGCATTGAAACTCGTGATATTATTCCGTTGCTTGCTCCTGATTTGTCTGATTCTATTGCCAGGGGCGGATATAGGATCATGCATGCGGACATCATCGCCTATCGGAATGCTCAGGCTGCTGTAGAGGTAGAGGAGGAGCCTCCGCAGTGGGATCAGTGGACGCCCGCTCCTCAGTATCCCTACTACCATCCAGACTTCTGATCGATTACCAAGTTAGACCAAAAGCCTAAGCTTGGGGGAATATGTGTTTCTCACCGACATTACATTCATGTCCACTTATTCATCTTGTCGGTGTTCACACTTTTTCATTGTATCATCCATGTTTAAATTTTATTTTTCTTGCTTTCTTCTTGTGTGTTTGAAAAACTTTAGAAAAACCAAAAAATTAGTTGTAGCTAGTTTACTTTCCATGCATGCTTAGCTGTAGTATTAAAAAGAAAACCCAAAAAGATTTCCTTGTTCTTCTTTTGCTTGTTGGGAGCTTTCTCGTGTAAATAGTTTTCTCATTTTTGCTTTTTTTATTATTTTCTTGTTCAAGAAAACCAAAAACTCCAAAAATATTTCAGTGTGTTTCTCTAAATTTCTTTTATTTGAGTTGTACCAAGGAGAAGACCACGATGAAAATGTTGAGTGGCTCTCATATGAATAATTGCTGAACTAATAAAGAGCCCATTTTACCTTGTCTTCTCCTATTGAATAAAATGTTTTGCAGATTCCAGCTTAGTCCATGGCACTCTTTCACTATTATTATTTTCACATCGTTCGGTCATGCAAGTGAAAGGCAATAATGACGATATTCGACGAACTGGCCCTGGCAGAGAGAAACTGGTATGAACTCGACTTGTTATGTTTGTGCCCATATTGTGCCTCCTCGTTCCCTGATATGTATCCAACGTATCTACTTTTCCTAACGCTTTTCCTCTTGTTTTGGACTCTAATTTGCATGATCTGAATGAAGCTAACCCCGGACTGACGTTGTTTTTAGCAGAACTACCATGGTGTTGTTTTTGTGCAGAAATGAAAGTTCTTGGAATGGAACGAAACTTTGTGAGGATTTTTTATATCAATAATAAGAATTCCTACAGCCAAGACCCACCAGAGGGGGGCACCTAGGTGAGCACAACCCACCAGGGCGCCCCCCTCTCCTGGCGTGCCTAGGTGGGTTGCGCCCACCCGGTGGCCCTGCAGACCCTGAAACCGACGCTATAAAATCCTATTTTTCCAGAAAAATCAGGGAGAAAGAATTATCGCGATCCACGAGACGGAGCCGCCGCCACCTCTTGTTCTTCATCGGGAGGCCAGATATGGAGTCTGTTTGGGGCTCTGGAGAGGGGGTTCTTCGTTCTTCATCAGCACCAACCCTTCTCCATCGCCAATTCCATGATGCTCCCCACCGGGAGTGAGTAATTCCTTCGTAAGCCCGCTGGTCGGTGAGGAGTTGGATGAGATTCATCATGTAATCGAGTTAGTTTTGTTAGGGCTTGATCCCTAGTATCCATTATGTTCTATGATTGATGTTGCTATGACTTTGCCATGCTTAATGCTTGTCACTTTGGGCCCGGGTGCCATGATTTCAGATCTGAACCATTTATGTCCCGTCGCGCCGCGAATGCAGCAGAGATGTCTCCCTTGCCGTGGCGGCCTGGGAAAATGCCTCACGGGCAGCGCGAGGACTCTTACAGGCGCATGCGGGTCCTCGTCCATAGGCAGATGGATCAGATCTCCAGGTGGTCAAGGTTGCAGGATGACCTGCAAGTCTGGTTTGAGTAGTCTACCGACGTCATCCCGCAACTAAATGAGAGCAATGCGAAGCTCCGGGCCGAGCGTGCCCTGCTGAGGACGAAGATCGTCGGAAGTGTGGAGCAGCAGGAGCAGACTGAGGGAGTCCTGGACTAAGGGGTCCTCGGGCGTCCGGCATGTTAGCCATGGGCTGGACTGATGGGCTGTGAAGATACGAAGACCGAAGACTGCACCCGTGTCCGGATGGGACTCTCCTTGGCGTGGAAGGCAAGCTTGTTGACTGGATATGTAGATTCCCTTCTTTGTAACCGACCTTGTGTAACCCTAGATCCCCCCGGGTCTATATAAACCGGAGGACTTAGTCCGGTGAGACTCATGATTATAGCCATACAAGTTAGACCTCCAGTGGAATCTGTGGCCTCCGTGGTGGGGTTGACAGTGGAATCTGTGGCCTCCGTAGTGGCCCAGCCAAAAGCTACCCGAAGAGTAGATTGCTACCCCAGGGCGACGATAGGGCGCTCAAGCCCGTGCCATTATCGCATAGAGCGTCAGGTCAACCACAACTTGGTCTGGGTAAAGCGGCAACTCAAGCCGAACACCAGACCGCCCCACCTCGTCGTAAAGGCAAGAATAAAACAGCTCAGGGTTGTGCACACGACCGTCAACAGGACCTGGGTAGCAGAGCAGGACACCCAAGAGCGACCTATGGATCGCGAGGACATACCTCGACACACGACGACGGCCACCTATTCGGACATGACAAACCTCGCCACGCCCAGGCCAAAAACCACAAATGGGCTCCATCAGAGGTACGTCGCGGTGTGGCCCAACATAGAGGCGTCGTACACCCTCTTTGCTTCACAGACGAAGTAATGGAGCATCAATTCCCAGACGGGTTCAAACCTATGAATATTGAATCATACGATGGAACAACGGATCCCACGATATGGATCGAGGACTTCGTCCTCCATATCCACATGGCCCGTGGGGACGACCTTCATGCCATCAAATACCTACCACTAAAACTCAAAGGACCAGCTCGGTACTGGTTAAACAATCTGTCGGAAAATTCTATCAGCAAATGGGAAGATTTGGAGGATGCCTTTCGCGACACCTTCCAAGGAACATATGTCCGGCCACCGGACGTCGATGACTTAAGTCACACTGTCCAGCAGCCCGGAGAGTCAGTCGGGTAGCTCTGGACCAGGTTCTTAGTTAAAAAGAACCAAATTGTTGACTTTCCAGACGTGGAAGCCCTTGCGGCCTTCAAACACAGCGTCTGGGATGAATGGCTTGCACGCCACCTCGGTCAAGAAGGACCTAGATCCATGACAGCCCTTACCGCTTTAATAACCCGCTTTTGCACGGGAGAAGACATCTGGCTCACTCGTAGAAGCAATAGCACCAGCGACTCGGGCACTTCCGAAATCCGAGACGGCAATGGCAAGCCACGCAAAGCAAACACAAACAGTCGCAATGATAATGAAAGACCACACGACACAGCGGTGAACGCTGGATTCAGCAATCCCAAGCCCGGTCAACGGAAAAAGCCATTCAAGGCGAACAGAGACGGACCATCCAACCTAGACAGGATACTGGACCGACCCAGCCAGATTCAAAGCCACCCCAATAAACCAGCTAATCATACCAACATAAACCGTTGGGTCCTCAAGCAGGCCGACAAGCTCATACGCCGAATACAAGGGAAGGGGCTGCCAGGCAATAGGGACAATGGAGCGGTTCACCAGCCATGTGCCGGGGGCCAGAAGCAATTTCCCCCCGAAGATCGATCAAATCCGGAGCAGAAATAGCAGTTCGGCTTCCGTTGCCCATCTCATATACCCGCTAAAACTATACCGCGCATACATAACTACGCACTTAAGATACCATGGGCATTGGCGGAAGCATAATACGGACTACAAGCACTCCGGTAACATTTTTATCTACTTTCCTTTTTCTTTCTTCATTACCTCTTAAAAACAGGTGGCGCAAAGGAGAAACATCTAAAACCGACTCTATCGGAGTTCGGATCCGTACACTCACCTACGAGGCTACTTCCTTCAAGGATTCCCCTCTCCGAGGATAGGCGGCGCAGACGTGCGACAGGAGGTCCAAAATAACTTTTCGTAGACCACACTCTTTTTCGAGCCTGTAACATGCCTTTTTCCTCTGCCTTCGACCCATGGCATATCAAATAGCCGGGGTCGTGGCCTTTATATATATCAAGTAATCTTTAGCATATCGCTCAGGTCCCAGTTCGCATTACCAGTATTAATTATCCATGTCTTTCCGCAAATGAATACGCCTCCTATGGTTGTTTAACAGATATACCCCGGCTTAAACTTGCCAGGGGCTCGGTACGAGAACAATTGAGTTGCCAACAAAGTCCGAACAACTTTTTCAGCATACTTCAGCGTCGTGAGTTTGGCCTTATATGAATTAGCTCTGAATCATGTCTTGGGTCAATAGTTGGGTTGCCCGGCTCCTGTGATTGCTATCCTACATTCCGCTCTATCGGCTAGGGTAGTAAAGGGAGAACTACTGTGATTGTGCTTCCGGTTTACCTCGCTCAGCACCTTAGTAGAGAAAGCCAAAAACTGACTGTCATGGTGCGGCGAGAGCTGGTCAACCACTCAATGACTTATCAGAATCTCTAGCGATTCCTCCGTGTCACACGAAGGACCACTTTTCGGTCAAATATGTACATGCATCGCATGAATAAGCCGCTTACATACCAGGGGCTATGTCGTAGACCCACCATAAAACTCCAATGGCTAAGTGAAAGTGTTAACGCCTGATAGTCTGGTTCAAGAGTTGATCAAATGCTTTTCTGAACACCCTCGTACTTCCTACGAGGGGGCTGAAGCCGACGACTGGAAAACTTTCAGATTATATTAAAACGGACACACAGGAGGAACACAAACTTTCGAGCAGTATATAAAACATAGATTAACTATAAAATTGTCTCGTAAAATTCTGATACACTTCACTCGAACATTATGTCTTTCGAGAAATGACCCTCTATCAAGCGGGCAGCCACTAGGACATCTTCAAAATAATGCTCCGGTTCATGGTGGTCCTTGCCCTTGGGTTACTCTTCACTGCAACATCGATGGCCTTCATCTTCCCCCAGAATGTCTTGACTCAGGCAAAGGCCATCCGTGCACCCTCGATGCACACCAACCGCTTCACATCGTCAATACATGGCACCACGTCAACAAGCCGCTACACCAAGCCGAAGTAACTATTCGGAACAGGCTCAGTTGGCCATAACCGGGTTATGACGTTCTTCATGGCAGCGCCGGATATCCTATGAAGCTCGCTCCACTGGGACATCTGCTCATTTAGCAACAGGGGGCGCTTCGACGCGCTGAATTGTGACCAGAAAAGCTTCTCCGTTGCATACCCCTCTCGCACCTGGTAAAACTACGCCCCGTCGGAAGAACTCTTTGACAAGTCTAAAACTCATCTGGAGAACTCCACAATTGGTTAAGCTGGGCATAGTTCGGAACGCAATCTCCCTAGCTTGCCGGATCTCCTCACGGGCGGCTCTGGATTCAGACCGCGCTTCTCTCGCCTCTCATAAGGCCTTGTCAACTTCAGCCATTTTGGCTTCATTCTCCTTTTGAAGGAGTTCACAGGGCTAGCAGCACTTTTTAGTTCAAGCACCATCATGGATATCTTCTCCTCGTCTTGACGCCGAGCAGCTCGTTCGGCTTTTAACTCAGCCGATGCCTTTTCGGCAGCCGCATTACTACGCCGAGCCTGCTCCTTGGCCCAGGCCAGCTCCGCCCAAAGAATTTCAACGGCGGCAGCACCATTTGTAGCCATGGATATTATAGTATATAAATTTCTGCATTATGCTTATATCACAAAAATGTATGTGAAGGGACTGCCCCTAATACATACCTTGTGATTCGTCAAGACGCACATTGATTAACGCAATGTCATCCCCGTCCATATCAAGCTTCTGTTGCAGCTCGGAAATATCCGTAGTCTGGGAAGTAGCCAGGGGGGAAGAAACCTGTGTTCAAGTAAATCAGATTAGTCCTTGAATGTTTCTTCTTGATCCTCCGTTCACCTCCCATGGGAAGCCAAACCGAGTCTCAGGGGCTACTATCTATATGCAGGTGTATTTTAAGAATAAAACACAATTGCACATATTACAGTACAAACCTCGAAGCCTCTTAGTAGGCCCGCAAAGGCCTCATCCAATCCGCTCTTCGCGGACTGGACCTTTTCAACCACCGTGCCCATTAAGGTACGATGTTCCTCTGAGACGGATGCTACGTCTTGAGCACTTGCATTGGTTTTCCCTTGAAGAGGAAAGGGTGGTGCAGCAAAGTAGCGTAAGTATTTCCCTCAGTTTTTGAGAACCAAGGTATCAATACAGTAGGAGGCCACGCACGAGTCCCATGTACCTACACAAACAAATAAATCCTCGCAACCAACGCGATAAGGGGTTGTCAATCCCTACATGGTCACTTGCGAGCGTGAGATCTGATAGATATGATAAGATAATATTTTTGGTATTTTTATGATAAAGATGCAAAGTAAAATAAAAGGCAATAAAAATAACTAAGTATTGGAAGATTAATATGATGGAAGATAAACCCGGGGGCCATAGGTTTCACTAGTGGCTTCTCTCGAGAGCATAAGTATTCACGGTGGGTAAACAAATTACTGTTGAGCAATTGACAGAATTGAGCATAATTATGAGAATATCTAGGTATGATCATGTATATAGGCATCACGTCCGAGACAAGTAGACCGACTCCTGCCTGCATCTACTACTATTACTCCACACATCGACCGCTATCCAGCATGCATCTAGAGTATTAAGTTCAAGAGAACAGAGTAACGCTTTAAGCAAGATGACATGATGTAGAGGGATACACTCATGCAATATGAAATAAACCCCATCTTGTTATCCTCGATGGCAACAATACAATATGTGCCTTGCTGCCCCTACTGTCACTGGGAAAGGACACCGCAAGATTAAACCCAAAGCTAAGCACTTCTCCCATTGCAAGAAAGATCAATCTAGTAGGCCAAACCAAACTGATAATTCAAAGAGACTTGCAAAGATAACCAATCATACATAAAAGAATTCAGAGAAGATTCAAATATTGTTCATAGATAAACTTGATCATAAACCCACAATTCATCGTTCTCAACAAACACAACGCAAAAGAATATTACATCGAATAGATCTCCATAAAAGAGGGGGAGAACTTTGTATTGAGATCCAAAAAGAGAGAAGAAGCCATCTAGCTAATAACTATGGACCCATAGGTTTGAGGTAAACTACTCACACTTCATAGGAAGGGCTATGGTGTTGATGTAGAAGCCCTCCGTGATCTATGCCCCCTCCGGCGGAGCTCCGGAACAGGCCCCAAGATGGGATCTCGTGGATACAGAAAGTTATGGCGGTGGAATTAGGGTTTTGGCTCCGTATATGGTAGTTTGGGGGTACGTAGGTATATATACGAGGAAGGAGTATGTCGGTGGAGCAACATGGGGCCCACGAGGGTGGAGGGCGTGCCCAGGGGGAGTAGGCGCGCCCCCTACCTCGTGGCCTCCTGGTTGATGTCTTGACGTAGGGTCCAAGTCCTCTGGATCATGTTCATTCCGAAAATCACGTTCCCTTAGGTTTCATTCCGTTTGGACTCCGTTTGATATTCTTTTTCTGCGAAACCCTAAAATAGGCAAAAAAACAGGAATTCTGGGCTGGGCCTCCGGTTAATAGGTTAGTCCCAAAAATAATATAAAAGTGTATAATAAAGCCCAATAATGTCCAAAACATAATATAATATAGCATGGAACAATAAAAAATTATAGATATGTTGGAGACGTATCAAGCATCCCCAAGCTTAATTCCTGCTCGTCCTCGAGTAGGAAAATGATAAAAGCAGAATTTTTGATGTGGAATTCTACTTGGCATAATTTCAATGTAATTCTCTTAATTGTGGTTTGAATATTCAGATCCGAAAGATTCAAGACAAAAGTTTAATATTGACATAGAAATAATAATACTTCAAGCATACTAACTAAGCATTTATGTCTCTTCAAAATAACATGGCCAAAGAAAGTTATCCCTACAAAATCATATAGTCTGGCTATGCTCCATCTTCACCACATAAAGTATTCAAATCATGCACAACCCTGATGACAAGCCAAGCAATTGTTTCATACTTTTAATGTTCTCAAACTTTTTCAATCTTCACGCAATACATGAGCGTGAGCCATGGACATAGCACTATAGGTGGAATAGAATGGTGGTTGTGGAGAAGACAAAAAGGGAGAAGATAGTCTGACATCAACTAGGCATATCAACGGGCTATGGAGATGCCCATCAATAGATATCAATGTGAGTGACTAGGGATTGCCATGCAATGGATGCACTAGAGCTATAAATATATGAAAGCTCAACAAAAAGAAACTAAGTGGGTGTGCATCGAACTTGCTTTCTCACGAAAACCTAGGGCATTTTGAGGAAGCCCATCGTTGGAATATACAAGCCAAGTTCTATAATGAAAAATTCCCACTAGTATATGAAAGTGATAACATAGGAGACTCTCTATTATGAAGATCATGGTGCTACTTTAGCACAAGTGTGGAAAAAAGGATAGTAGTATTGCCCCTTTTTATTTTTATATTTTTTTGGGCCTTCTTTTTTTTCTTTGGCCTTTTTTTATTTGGGAAAATACTCTATGAATGATGATCATCACACTTCTATTTATTTACAACTCAATGATTACAACTCGACACTAGAACAAAGTATGACTCTATATGAATGCCTCCGGCGGTGTACCGGGATAGCAATGATGCATGAGTGACTTATATGAAAGAATTATGAACGGTGGCTTTGCCACAACTAAAATGTAGAGTACATGATCATGCAAAGCAATATGCCAATGATGGAGCGTGTCATGATAAACGAAACAGTGGAAAGTTGCATGGCAATATATCTCGGAATGGCTATGGAAATGCCATGATAGGTAGGTATGGTGGCTATTTTGAGGAAGGTATATGGTGGGTGTATGATACCGGCGAAAGGTGCATGGTATTAGAGAGGCTAGCAATGGTGGAAGGGTGAGAGTGCGTATAATCCATGGACTCAACATTAGTCATAAAGAACTCACATACTTATTGCAAAAATCTATTAGTTATCGAAGCAAAGTACTACGCGCATACTCCTAGGAGGATAGATTGGTAGGAAAAGACCATCGCTCGTGCCCGACCGCCACTCATAAGTAGGACAATCAATAAATACATCATGCTCCGACTTCTTAACATAACGGTTCACCATACGTGCATGCTACGGGAATCACAAACTTCAACACAAGCATTTCTCAAATTCACAACTACTCAACTAGCACGACTCTAATATCACCATCTCCATATCTCAAAAAAATTATCAAGTTTCAAACTTCTCATAGTATTCAACACACTCATAAGAAATTTTTTATTTATTTAATCTTGAATGCCTCAAATAATTAAAGCAAATTACCATGTTGTTTTGTAGGACTCTCAAAATAATATAAGTGAAGAATGAGAGAACAATTGTTTCTATAAAACAAATCCACCGACGTGCTCTAAACAATATAAGTGAAGCACTAGATCAAAAACTATATAACTCAAAAGATATAAGTGAAGCACATAGAGTATTCTAATAATTTCACAATCATGTGTGTCTCTCTCAAAAAGGTTTGTGCAGAAAGGACGATTGTGGAAAACTAACAAATAAAGACTCAAATAATACAAGACGCTCCAAGCAAAACACATATCATGTGATAAATAAAAATATAGTTCCAAGTAAAGTTACCGATAGAAGTAGACGAAAGAGGGGATGCCTTCCGGGGCATCCCCAAGCTTTGGCTTTTAGGTGTCCTTAGATTATCTTGGGGGTGCCATGGGCATCCCCAAGCTTAGTCTCTTGCCACTCCTTGTTCCATAATCCATCAAATCTTTACCCAAATCTTGAAAACTTCACAACACAAAACTTAAAGTAGAAAATCTCGTGAGCTCCGTTAGCGAAAGAAAACAGAATACCACTTCAAGGTACTGTAATGAACTCATTATTTATTTATATTGTTGTTGAACCTACTGTATTCCAACTTCTCTATGGTTTATAAACTATTTTACTAGCCATAGATTAATCAAAATAAGCAAACAGCACACGAAAAACAGAATCTGTCAAAAACAGAACAGTCTGTAGTAATATGTAGCTAACGCAAGATCTGGAACCCCAAAAATTCTAAAATAAATATCTGGACGTGATGAATTTATCTATTAATCATCTGCAAAAATAATCAACTAAATATCACTTTCCAAATAAAAATGGCAGCAGTTCTTGTGAGCGCTAAAGTTTCTGTTTTTTACAGCAAGATTAACAAGGCTTTCCCCAAGTCTTCCCAACGGTCTACTTGGCACAAACACTAATTAAACACAAAAAACACAACCAAAACAGAGGCTATATAAATTATTTATTACTAAACAGGAGCAAAATGCAAGGAATAAAAATAAAATTGGGTTGCCTCCCAACAAGCGCTATCGTTTAACGCCCCTAGCTAGGCATAAAAAGCAAGGATAGATCTAGGTGATATTATCTTGGTTTTTTTTGCGGAGTTATGCTCGAATCCGGGAGGTTCCTTACGTTTACACTCATATTCGGAAATTTTGAGATCTAAAGAATCCAAATGCTCATTCCAAAGGGTAATCAACATATACATGCGGTGGAGATTCCCGCTAACACTCTTAAGAGGTTCAAGAGATTTTTGTAAGATCTTGGTTACTTCGTAAATTTTCTCGAAAATTTGCGTTTCTTCTTGGGTATGATGATGCCCCTTTTGTTGGGGTAGTGTTCCCACTATACCCTCTATAATTTCATGTGCAATACTGGGATCAATTTCAATAAAATTGCCTTTGGCAACACAATCCAAAACTTGTCTATGAGATAAATTTAATCCAACATAAAAGTTGCAAAGAAGAATTCTAAAATTCACCTCTAGGGTGCAATTACGATAAAACCCCATCATTCTAAACCAAGCATCTTTTAAGTTTTCTCCTTGTCTTTGTTTGAAGTGAAGAACCTCAAACTCGGGAGACAAAGGGGAAGATATGGGACTAGCCATAACGACAAGCAAGCAATCCGACACACGAGCAAACAAGAAACGGGCAAATAGAGAAAGAGAGGGAGGATAGAGAGAGGGGGGGTGAATAAAACGGCAAGGGTGAAGTGGGGGAGAGGAAAATGAGAGGCAAATGGCAAAAAATGTAATGCGGGAGATAAGGGTTGTGATGGGTACTTGGTATGTTGACTTTTGCGTAGCCCTCCCCGGCAATGGCGCCAGAAATCCTTCTTGCTACCTCTAGAGCACTTGCGTTGGTTTTCCCTTGAAGAGGAAAGGGTGGTGCAGCAAAGTAGCGTAAGTATTTCCCTTAGTTTTTGAGAACCAAGCTATCAATCCAGTAGGAGGCCACGCACCAGTCCCTCGTACCTATACAAACAAATAAATCCTCGCAACCAACGCGATAAGGGGTTGTCAATCCCTACACGGTCACTTACGAGAGTGAGATCTGATAGATATGATAAGATAATATTTTTGGTATTTTTATGATAAAGATGCAAAGTAAAATAAAAGGCAATAAAAATAACTAAGTATCGGAAGATTTATATGATGGAAGATAGACCCCGGGGCCATATGTTTCACTAGTGGCTTCTCTCGAGAGCATAAGTATTCATGGCGGGTAAACAAATTACTGTTGAGCAATTGACAGAATTGAGCATAATTATGAGAATATCTAGGTATGATCATGCATATAGGCATCACGCCCGAGACAAGTAGATCGACTTCTGCCTGCATCTACTACTATTACTCCATACATCGACCGCTATCCAGCATGCATCTAGAGTATTAAGTTCAAGAGAACAGAGTAACACTTTAAGCAAGATGACATGATGTAGAGGGATAAACTCATGCAATATGAAATAAACCCCATCTTGTTATCCTCGATGGCAACAATACAATATGTGCCTTGCTGCCCCTACTGTCACTGGGAAAGGACACCACAAGATTGAACCCAAAGCTAAGCACTTCTCCCATTGCAAGAAAGATCAATCTAGTAGGCCAAACCAAACTAATAATTCGAAGAGACTTGCAAATATAACCAATCATACATAAAAGAATTCAGAGAAGATTCAAATATTGTTCATAGATAAACTTGATCATAAACCCACAATTCATCGGTCTCAGCAAACACACTGCAAAAGAAGATTACATCGAATAGATCTCCACAAGAGAGGGGGAGAACTTTGTATTGAGATCCAAAAAGAGCGAAGAAGTCATCTAGCTAATAACTATGGACCCATAGGTGTGAGGTAAACTACTCACACTTCATCGGAAGGTCTATGGTGTTGATGTAGAAGCCCTCCGTGATCTATGCCCCCTTCGGCGGAGCTCCAGAACAGACCCCAAGATGGGATCTCATGGATACAGAAAGTTACGGCGGTGGAATTAGGGTTTTGGCTCCGTATCTGGTAGTTTGGGGGTACGTAGGTATATATAGGAGGAAGGAGTACGTCGGTGGAGCAACAGGGGGCCCACGAGGGTGGAGGGCGCGCCCAGGGGATAGGTGCGCCCCCCTACCTCGTGGCCTCCTGGTTGATGTCTTGACGTAGGGTCCAAGTCCTCTGGATCATGTTCGTTCCGAAAATCACGTTCCCGAAGGTTTCATTCCGTTTGGACTCCGTTTGATATTCTTTTTCTGCAAAACCCTAAAATAGGCAAAAAAACAGCAATTCTGGGCTGGGCCTCCGGTTAATAGGTTAGTCCCAAAAAAATTATAAAAGTGTATAATAAAGCCCAATAATGTCCAAAACAGAATATAATATAGCATGGAAAATCAACAATTATAGATACATTGGAGACGTATCAACGGATGCCTGTCGCAGCATGTTCGTCAAGATATCCGGCGCCTCTGGGTCTCCGGAGGCTGCTGTAGGAGTACTGCCACCCTTTGAAGGGATCCATTCATACGAATCGGCTGTATATCGGATTATCCGGGGCCCTCATTGTTGTTCCCCGGACCCTGGGCCACCGAAGTATCACCTTTGGGTAATGTCTTCATCATCCCTTGCACCACTTGTTGGTCGGGAGAGACCCTCCATGACGACACCTCTAAGTCGTCCGCCCTATTGGACGGAGAGGCTGGTGGGGGTGTCTCGCTTTCCATCATCTCTGGGAGAAGGTCCCCCGAGGAAGAGGATTGTTGAGGAAGACTGTGTGCTGAGCTGAAAAAACAAAAAAATAATATTCCAGGCATTATAAGAAAGGAATGGGACACGTTTAAAACAACCTTGATTCACTTACGATTTGTCCTGAGGCTTGTCCTCGTCATGAGACTGCGTTTCAACGTCCTCCAAGCCCGAGCTAGCCACCTGAGGCATCTTGCCTCGCTTAGGTGTCTGCTTCTCCCGATCTTCGGAGGCGGCCCTTCTCTTCCTAGGAGGAAAGGAGACAGTGCCCCCTTCACTTTTGTGTTTGGACGAGGGGACTTTGATTCCTCCGGACACAATGTTCGATGCACCCTTGGAATAGGGGCCATCTTTGGTCCTCTCACTCTCCTCCTCGCCCTCCTTCACAAGCATCTGGTATGGTGCCAGGGCCAGCATCCTTATTAGAACAGGATTCACTAGGCCCTCAGGCAGAGGGGTCGAACACATAATTAGTTTCGGATTCTTTGTCCAGCCCTGGAAGAAGATAGCTTGCTCAGTGCCATATTATGGTATGCATAATTACAAAGTGTTTGGGATCCAAGTGCTTACCGGGGTATCTAGACGGTTGCAGTTAAGGCCAGCATCTTCGGTGGTGTCCGTCCAATGTTTCCGCTTCCCGAAAAATAACTTCCACATCCCTTTGTGTGTGGTGCCGAAGAATTGTTGGAGGGTTTGTGGTACTTCTGGATTAAACTCCCACATGCAGCGAGACCTATGCTGGCAAGGAAGGATTCGGCGAACTAACATCACTTGGATCACGTTGACAAGATCGATGTCTCTCTCAAGGAGGGTTTGGATGCAGCTTTGTAAAGTTTGCACTTAGTCAACTGATCCCCAGTCCAGCCCCTTGTTGACCCATGATGCAAGCTGTAATGGTGGGCCAGGACAAAATGTGGGTGCAGCTACCCACTTGGTGTTGCGGGGCTCCGTAATGTAAAACCACTCCCGCTGCCATTGATTGGAAGTTTTGGTAAAAGAACCTTTTAGCCAAGGAGTGCTGGTGAGTTGGCTGATCGTAGCACCGCCACACGCCGCCTGTTCCCCGTCGACTACCTTCGGCTTCACACTGAAGGTCTTGAGCCATAAGCCGAAGTGTGGGGGGATTCGGAGGAAGGCCTCGCATGTAATGATAAACGCCGAGATGTGCAGAATAGAGTCCGGGGCTAGGTCATGAAAATCTAGTCGGTAATAAAACATTAGCCCCTGGACAAAGGGGTGAAGAGCAAACCCTAGCCCCCGGAGGAAGTGGGTGATGAATACGACCCTCTTGCCAGATCTGGGGGTCGGAATAACCTGTCCTTGAGCAGGAAGCCTGTGGTGGACCTCCGCGGTCAAATATCGGGCTGCCCGAAGCTTTGCGATATCCTCCTCTGCAACGAAGGAAGCCACCCATCGGCCTTGGGAGCTGGGTCCGGACATGATGGGAGGCTTGAAACAATGAAGTCGAACCTTGGGTGCTAGAACTCGAGGTCGGGAAGACTGAGGAGAGGTTTGGCATAAAAGAGGGCCCTTGGTTACTTTATAAAGGCAGCGGGTGTTGGACGCCTCCTCCTAAGCCTAAGAGCATGCCTATTCCTAAGGAATCTTTCCCGCAGGACGGTTGGGTTACCCATGCTCATATTAATGAAAATCCCACAATTAGGGGACATGATCTCTGCTTCGACAAGACGTGTCAATGACAACCACACCCGAAACGTGGAACAGCAGGATGGGAAATGGTTTGAAATAATGACCGAGAAGCGTGACGTCACATTACTAGAAGTTATCAGCAGATTGGATTCGTAGAATACTATACTCTCTATGGTTGTGTGTTACAGATCCGAACACGATCAATTCGTCCGAAGACTATTTTGGAGTTCGGAAGGAGGAACCCGCCTTGCAATGCCGAAGATAGCACTACGCGTCAGATACCATGTCATTGAAGCCAGGTTCAGGGGCTACTGAGGGAGTCCTGGGCTAAGGGGTCCTCGGGCGTCCGGCCTGTTAGCCATGGCCCGGACTGATGGGCTGTGAAGATACGAAGACTGAAGACTGCACCCGTGTTCGGATGGGACTCTCCTTGGCGTGGAAGGCAAGCTTGGCCACTAGATATGTAGATTCCCTTCTTTATAACTGACCTTGTGTAACCCTAGATCCTCCCAGTGTCTATATAAACCGCAGGACTTAGTCCGGATAGGAGACTCATGATCATAGCCATACAAGCTAGACCTCTAGGGTTTAGCCACTACCATCTCGAGGTAGATCAACTCTTGTAATACTCATATTCATCAATATTAATCAAGCAGGACGTAGGGTATTACCTCCATAGAGAGGGCCCGAACCTGGGTAAACATCGTGTCCCTTGTCTAATGTTACCATCGACCTTAGACGCACAGTTCGGGACCGCCTACCCAAGATCCACTGGTTTTGACACCGACACAGACCACTACCTTGTTGAAGAGGACCGGTGTCATCGTCGAGAAACTTATGGACAAGAATAACAAGCTGCGCATCGAGCGCAGAAGGCTGGTGGAGGAATTCGAGGATGCTGTCAAGCAGCATCTTGAGGACAAGAAAGTGCTCGTCACTGCTCGCCATGGAGACTAGTTCATGCGGCCTGCAGCAACGCATCAAGAAAGTAGAATCAGCGAGCCAGATCGTTGTCTTCCTTCTTCTTTTGCCCTTGTGTATTTTGGGCGTTGCCGCATGTGGCTTTTTTTATTATGTTTCTAAATATGTAAGATAATTATTATCCACTGTCATCGTCCTTATATCCATCATGCTTGCTATAAGTCGCAGTCGATGCTATATAGGTCCATCGGATCTTACATCAAGATCCGTGCAAAACTTTCTTTTCAGATTATCATTTTTCTCTCTTAAATCTCAGTCCAGTGAGACATATAGCCACGCCGTAGAACAGGTGCTCGGGCGCCATTAATGGAGGCGTTGGGAGGGAGGTGCGCAGCGGGCAGCAGTCAAAGGGCTCTCCTCCCGATGAGCACGTGCAGGGGTCTGATCGCACGCCTCCCGTACTCAAATAGCTACCCCGCACGTCACCTCCTAGCCAATAAAAAAAGGGGACGCGTGGTTGCATGTAATTGGTAAGTCGAACGCCCACGGTTTCAATAATACTTGTGTTTTTGATTTGTAACATGACAACACTTGTTCCAAAATGACTTTCTTGATTGTTAATGTGTGGGCCTTCACAAATCGGACAGAAAAATTACCACAACATGTTGGTGCCATGTCATGAGACCATGCCAATTTCATGATTTCCAGGCGTGTTTTGGAATTACAGGAATTTAAAAACCAAGTTTCTCAATCTTTCCGGCCGAGCCACGACGCCCAGATGTTTAAATTTCACTCCCATCTCTTGCATGGGACCTAGAAATTCACCCAAGGACACACATGTGATTTTTCAAACAACTTTGGTGCACTGGAGCATGTGCTTGTAGTTCAAATTTGAATTATGCACATTAAATGCCCAAAAACTCAATTAATGTATAAAAAGGTCAAACGAACCTAGAATAATTCCAAAATTTAGCATGGTACTTCTATTTGGTCTAATCTGGCTGTGTAAAAAAATAAGGCGGGAGAAGACAGTGTATGTATGTCGTTTCGCACACGGAGGTGACACATTCCCTCTCGGAACCACGAGCCTTCTTGAGGGAAAGCTCTAGTTTGCAAGAAGTTTACACCCAAGCTTGTCCCAATTTGGCCAAAAATATTGCCGCGGCATGTTTGTGCCATGTCATGACACCATGCCAAGTTTCATGATTTTCAGCGTGTTTTGGAATTACAAGAATTAAAAAACCAAGTTTCTCAATCTTTCCAGCCGAGCCACGACGCCCAGATGTTTGAATTTCACTCCCATCTCTTGCATGGGACCTAGAAATTCACCCAAGGACACACATGTGATTTTTCAAACAACTTTGGTGCACTGGAGCATGTGCTTATAGTTCAAATTTGAATTATGCACATTAAATGTCCAAAAACTCAATTAATGTATAAAAAGGGCGAAACAAGCCCGGAATAATTCCAAAGTTTAGCACGGTACTTCTATTTGGTCTAATCTATCTATGTAAACAAAATAAGGTAGGAGAAGGCAGTGTACGTATGTCGTTTCACACACGGAGGTGACACGTTCCCTCTCGGAACGACGAGCCTTCTTGTGGGAAGCTCCGGTTTGCAAGAAGCTTACACCAAAGCTTGTCCCAATTCGGCCAAAAATATTACCACAGCATGTTGGTGCCATGTCATGACACCGTGCCAAGTTTCATGATTTTCAGGCGTGTTTTGGAATTACAGGAATTAAAAAACCAAGTTTCTCAATCTTTCCGGTCAAGCCACGACGCCCAGATGTTTGAATTTCACTCCCATCTCTTGCATGGGACCTAGAAATTCACCCAAGGACACACATGTGATTTTTCAAACAACTTTGGTGCACTGGAGCATGTGCTTATAGTTCAAATTTGAATTATGCACATTAAATGTCCAAAAACTCAATTAATGTATAAAAAGGGCGAAACAAGCCCGGAATAATTCCAAAGTTTAGCACGGTACTTCTATTTGGTCTAATCTATCTATGTAAACAAAATAAGGTAGGAGAAGGCAGTGTACGTATGTCGTTTCACACACGGAGGTGACACGTTCCCTCTCGGAACGACGAGCCTTCTTGTGGGAAGCTCCGGTTTGCAAGAAGCTTACACCAAAGCTTGTCCCAATTCGGCCAAAAATATTACCACAGCATGTTGGTGCCATGTCATGACACCGTGCCAAGTTTCATGATTTTCAGGCGTGTTTTGGAATTACAGGAATTAAAAAACCAAGTTTCTCAATCTTTCCGGTCAAGCCACGACGCCCAGATGTTTGAATTTCACTCCCATCTCTTGCATGGGACCTAGAAATTCACCCAAGGACACACGTGTGATTTTTCAAACAACTTTGGTGCACTGGAGCATGTGCTTGTAGTTCAAATTTGAATTATGCACATTAAATGCCCAGAAAATCAATTAATGTATAAAACAGGCGAAACGAGCCCAGAATAATTCCAAATTTTAGCACGGTACTTATATTTGGTATAATCTGGCTGTGTGAAAAAAATTAAGGCGGGAGAAGGCAGTGTATGTATGTCGTTTCGCACACGGAGGTGACACGTTCCCTCTCGGAACCATGAGCCTTCTTGAGGGAAGTTCCGGTTTGCAATAAGCTTACACCAAAGCTTGTCCCAATTCGGCCAAAAACATACCGTAGCATGTTCATGCCATGTCATGAGACCATGCCAAGTTTATGATTTTTAGGCGTGTTTTGGAATTACAGGAATTAAAAAACCAAGTTTCTCTATCTTTCCGGCCGAGCCACAACGCCTAGATGTTTGAATTTCACTCTAATCTCTTGCATGGGACCTAGAAATTCACCCAAGGACACACATGTGATTTTTCAAACAACTTTGGTGCACTGGAGCCTATGCTTGTAGTTCAAATTTGAATTATGCACATTAAATTCCCAAAAATATCAATTAATGTATAAAAAAGGCGAAACGAGCCTAGAATAATTCCAAAATTTAGCACGATACTTCTATTTGGTCTAATCTGGATGTGCAAAAAAAATTAAGGTGGGAGAAGGCAGTGTACGTATGTCGTTTCGCACACAGAGGTGACATGTTCCCTCTCGGAACCACGAGCCTTCTTGAGGGAAGCTCCGTTTTGCAAGAAGCTTACACCAAAGCTTGTCCCAATTTGGCCAAAAAATTACTGCAGCATGTTCGTGCCATGTCATGAGACCATGCCAAGTTTCTTGATTTTCAGGCGTGTTTTGGAATTACAGGAATTAAGAAACCAAGTTTCTCAATCTTTCCGGCCGAGCCACGACACCCAGATGTTTGAATTTCACTCTCATCTCTTGCATGGGACCTAGAAATTCACCCAAGGACACACATGTGATTTTTCAAACAACTATGGTGCACTGGAGCATGTGCTTGTAGTTCAAATTTGAATTATGCACATTAAATGCCCAGAAACTCAATTAATGTATAAAAAAGGCCAAACGAACATGGAATAATTCCAAAATTTAGTACGATACTTCTATTTGGTCTAATCTGCCTGTATAAAAAAATTAAGGGGGAGAAGGCAGCATACGTATGTCGTTTCGCACACGGAGGTGACACGTTCCCTCTAGGAACCAGGAGCCTTCTTGAGGGAAGCTCCAGTTTGCAAGAAGCTTACACCAAAGCTTGTCCCAATTCGGCCAAAAAAATTGCCGCAGCATGTTGGTGCCATATCATGACACCATGCCAAGTTTCATGATTTCCAGTCGTGTTTTGGATTTATAGGAATTAAAAAACCAAGTTTCTCAATCATTCCGGCTGAGCCATGACACCCAGATGTTTGAATTTTATTCCCACTTCTTGCATGGGACCTATAAATTCTCCCAAAGACACACATGTCATTTTTCAGCAAACTTTGGTGCATTGGAGCATGTGCTTGTAGTTCAAATTTGAATTATGCACATTAAATGCCCAGAAACTCAATTAATGCATAAAAATGCCAAACAAACCCGGAATAATACCAAATTTAAACACGACACTCATGTACTAGTTGCATGTTCACTGTACGTAAATGTTCTAGCAATTCAAACACTGTCCTTTCCCTCCGTAACACCATTTTGTCTTTCAAAACATAATGAAAAAATCAGGTATACCACAAACAGTTTACTAGAAAGAATCGTGTGGGATGCGATATAAAATATCTTGGCACACCGTCTTGTCTGGCTTACACAGGAAGCTTCGTCGTCTACAGTCCATCGCCCTCGCTTGAACCACACTTGCACGCCAGTTTCTCGCGGCACCGTGTGAATTTTTTTTGCCACCGCGGAAATATCTATCTCCCCGCCCCTCCCTCCTACCAAAAGCCACATTTCCACTATTCCTCCTTGCTTTCCAAATTCAAACCTTCACTGCTGTTTACTGGCAGCTCAGCCTCCTTGCCGGCGACCCTTCTTCTTGCAGCACCACCTCCTCGCCGGCTACCCTTCTTCTTGCAGCGCCGCCTCCTCGCCGGCGACCCTTGTTCTTGCAGTGCCGCCTCCTCGCCGGCGACCCTTCTTCTTGCTGCGCGGCCTCCTCACCGCCAACCCTTCTTCTTGCTGCGCGGCCTCGTCGATATGGTCAGGTAATCCACACCCCACCCACACCATCCTCCTCCTTTCCCGTCCCACATGCCCCGACTGACGGAGCGACACCTTCCATCGAAATCACTACCCCCTCCTCCAATTAAGCGCCGCCCACAGCCATTTTACACACAGTATAACGTGGAGCTGAGTAGCATGCGGCCGCACACAGGAACGAGGCCGCTATGGATGACATGCGTGTCGACCGCCAAATCTTGGAGGAGCACCTCGTCTTCGAGGCCACCGTCGACACCACCGCGTGGTTGTCTACTTTAAAATACAGTTCGTGATGTTTTCTTGAGGCCACTGTCGGTGTAAAAACCGGCGGATCTCGGGTAGGGGGTCCCGAACTGTGCGTCTAGGATCGATGGTAATAGGAGACGGGGGACACAATGTTTACCCAGGTTCGGGCCCTCTCTATGGAGGTAAAACCCTACGTCCTGCTTGATTGATATTGATGAATATGAGTGTTACAAGAGTGGATCTACCACGAGATCGTAATGGCTAAACCCTAGAAATCTAGCCTATATGGGTATGGTAATGAGTATATGAGATGTCCTTTCCGGACTACCCCCTTCGGTTTATATAGACACCGAAGGGATCTACGGTTTACATGGAGTCGGTTAAATAAGGAGGAATCTTCGGTCGCCAAGCTTGCCTTCCACGCCAAGTAGAGTCCAATCCGGACACGGTGCAGTCTTCGGTCTTCATGTCTTCACACCCCATCAGTCCGGCCCGTAGATAACAGGCCGGACCCCCGAGGAACCCTTAGTCCAGGACTCCCTCAGTAGCCCCTGAACCTGGCTTCAATGACGAGGAGTCCGGCTTGCAGATTTGTCTTCGGCATTGCAAGGCGGGTTTCCCTTTCTCTGAACCCCAAGATACTATTCAGATGCGGCGATAGTATCTGGACCTGCCATATACCACACACAACCGCAGAGAATATATATATATTTTCACACGAGTTCCGTCCGCTGACAGCTCTTCACAACACGACATTACGTCTGTTCAGCCACAACCTAGAACCGCTCTTTGTCTGCCGCTCCACGTTTTGAGACATGGCTGCTATTGGCACGTCCTCTCAAAGCAGAGATCGTGTCCCTTATCATGGGATTCTCATCAATGCGAGCATGGGTAACCCAATCGTGCCGTTTATACAGCCCTTGGGAATAGGCGAGTTTTTAGGATGAGTGGGGAGGCGCTTGATATTCGCGGCCTTTATAAAGGGATAAGGACACTCTCCCTTTACCCTCACCCTTCTTCATCTTCAGTCCTTTTGTTATCGAGCTCTAGCGCCCAAGTTTTAGCTTTCCCTCGTTCGAGAAAGCACTCCAGTCATGTCCAGATCTGGAGCTGGAGGCAAGTGGATGGCCTCCTCCATTGAGGAGAAGGACATCACGGAGCTCCAGGAGGCCGGCTACTTAGCCAAGGAGATTGCTCACCGACTCCCTATAAAAGGGCAAATTGTCCTAGCCCCGAGCCCCATGAGAAGGTCGTGTTTCTCACACACTTCGTCCGCGGGTTGGGATTCCTGATACGTCCATTTTGCATCATGCTTTTATATCGATATTTATTGCATTATGGGCTGTTATTTCACATTATGTCACAATACTTATGGCTATTCTCTCTTATTTTATAAGGTTTACATAAGGAGGGAGAATGCCGGCAGCTGGAATTCTGGGCTAGAAAAGGAGAAAATATTAGAGACCTATTCTGCACAACACGAAAAGTCTTGAAACTCCACGGAATACCTTATAATAAATAATGAAAAATCCTCGCCAAAGATGAAGACCAGGGGACCCACACCCTGTCCACGAGGGTGGGGGCGCCCCCCCCCTAGGGTGCGCCCCCTACCTCGTGGGCCCCGTGGTGGCTCTCCGATGACCATCTTCTACTATATGAAGTCTTTCGTCCAAAAAACCAGAAGCAACCTTTCGGGACGAAACTCCGCCACCACGAGGCGGAACCATGGCAGAACCAATCTAGGGCTCCGGCAGAGCTATTCTGCCGGGGAAACTTCTCTCCCAGAGGGGGAAATCATCGCCATCGTCATCACCAACGCTCCTCTCATCGGGAGAGGTCAATCTCCATCAACATCTTCATCAGCACCATCTCATCTCAAAACCCTAGTTCATCTCTTGTATCCAATTCTTGTCTCCAAGTCCGGGATTGGTGCTAGTAGGTTGCTAGTAGTGTTAATTACTCCTTGTAGTTGATGCTAGTTGGTTTAATTGGTGGAAGATCATATGTTCAGATCCTTTATGCATATTATTACCCCTCTGATTATGAACATGAATATGCTTTGTGAGTAGTTACGTTTGTTCCTGGGGACAAGGGAGAAGTCTTGCTATTAGTAGTCATGTGAATTTGATATTTGTTCGATATTTTGATGAGATGTATGTTGTCTAGCCTCTAGTGGTGTTATGTGAACGTCGACTACATAACACTTCACCATTATTTGGGCCTAGAGGAAGACATTGGGAAGTAATAAGTAGATGATGGGCTGCTAGAGTGACAGAAGCTTAAACCCTAGTTTATGCGTTGCTTCGTAAGGGGCTGATTTGGATCCATATGTTTCATGCTATGGTTAGGTTTACCTTAATACTTTTGTTGTAGTTGCGGATGCTTGCAATAGAGGTTAATCATAAGTGGGATGCTTGTTCAAGTAAGAACATCACCCAAGCACCGGTCCACCCATATGTCAAATTATCAAAGTACCAAACGTGAATCATATGAACGTGATGAAAACTAGCTTGACGATATTCCCATGTGTCCTCGGGAGCGCTTTTCCTTATATAAGAGTTGGTCCAGGCTTGTCCTTTGCTACAAAAAGGATTAGGCCACCTTGCTGCACTTTATTTACTTTTGTTACTTGTTGCTCGTTACAAATTATCTTATCACAAAACTATCTGTTACCACTTATTTCAGTACTTGCAGAGAATACCTTGCTGAAAACCGCTTATCATTTCCTTCTGCTCCTCGTTGGGTTCGACACTCTTACTTATCGAAAGGACTATGATAGATCCCCTATACTTGTGGGTCATCAAGACTCTTTTCTGGCGCTGTTGCCGGGGAGTGAAGCGCCTTTGGTAGGTGGAATTTGGTAAGGAAAAATTTATATAGTGTGCTGAAATTTACTGTCACTTGTTACTATGGAAAGTAATCCTCTGAGGGGCTTGTTCGTGGTATCTTCACCACGACCAGTAGAGCAAAGAGTTGCTCCTCAACCTACTGAACCTATTGAAAATGAAATTCCTTATGAGTATCCTTCGGGTATGATAGAAAAACTGCTAGCAAATCCTTTTACAGGAGATGGAACAAAGCATCCTGATGAACACCTAATATATGTGGAAGAAGTTTGCGGATTATTTAAGCTTGCAGGTATACCCGATGATGTTGCTAAGAAGAAGGTCTTCCCTTTATCTTTGAAGGGAGACGCATTGACATGGTATAGGCTGATACGAGATCATGGAACTATAGAAGATTGAAATTGGAATTTCATCAAAAGTATTACCCTATACATCTTGTTCATCGTGACCGCAATTATATATATAATTTTTGGCCTCGCGAAGGAGAAAGCATCGCTCAAGCTTGGGGGAGGCTTAAATCAATGTTATATTCATGCCCCAATCATGA
The DNA here is from genome assembly GCF_003073215.2 of Triticum urartu. Taxonomy (NCBI): domain Eukaryota; kingdom Viridiplantae; phylum Streptophyta; class Magnoliopsida; order Poales; family Poaceae; genus Triticum; species Triticum urartu. The sequence goes on from NC_053024.1 coordinate 578,445,327, forward strand.
GCTCCCAAGAGAAAAAATTCTTCAAAAAATTTATGCTCGGCTTTCTGAAAATAATCGCACCATGCTCGATACTTCTTGTGCTGGCTCTTTTATGATGAAGACTATTGGATTTAGATGGGATTTATTGGATAGAATTAAAAGCAACTCTGAAGATTGGGATCTCGACGAAGGTAAGGAGTCAGGTATGAGACCTAAGTTTGATTGTGTTAAATCTTTTATGGATACCGATATTTTCCGTAAGTTTAGCACTAAATATGGACTTGATTCTGAGATAGTAGCTTCTTTCTATGAATCTTTTGCTACTTATGTTGATCTCCCTAAGGAGAAGTGGTTTAAATATCATCCTCCCATAGAAGTAAAAGTAGCTGCACCTATTAAAGTTGAATAAAAGACTGTCACTTATAATGATCCTATTGTTCCTACTTGTTATGTTGAGAAACCACCTTTCTCTGTTAGGATAAAGTATCATGCTAAAGCTTCAACTATGGTTCGTAAAAGCAATATTAAAACATATACACCTCCTGAGCAAGTTAAAGTTGAACCTAATATTGCTATTGTTAAAGATCTCTTATCTGATAATATAGATGGGCATGTTATTTACTTCTGTAATGAAACTGCTAGAATTGCTAAACCCCGTGATACAGATAAACCTAGACATGTGGTAGGCATGCCTGTTATTTCTGTTAAAATAGGAGATCATTGTTATCATGGCTTATGTGATATGGGTGCTAGTGCTAGTGCAATACCTATTGACTTATACAAAGAAATTATGCATGACATTGCACCTGTTGAGTTAGAAGAAATTAATGTCACTATTAAACTTGCTAATAGAGATACTATTTCACCAATGGGAATTGTTAGAGATGTTGAAGTCTTGTGTGGGAAAACTAAATATCCTGCTGATTTTCTTGTTCTTGGTTCCCCACAAGATAGCTTTTGTCCCATTATATTTGGTAGACCCTTCTTGAATACTGTTAATGCTACCATAGATTGCACAAGGGATGTTGTTACTGTCGGCTTAGATGATATGACTCATGAGTTTAATTTCTCTAAATTTAGTAAACAACACCGTGAAGAAGAATTGCCTAGTAAGGGTGAAATTATTGGTCTTGCTTCTATTGTCATACCTCCTAGTGATCCTTTAGAACAATATTTGCTAGACCATGAGAATGATATGTTTATGAATGAAAGAAGGGAAATAGATGAAGTATTATTTAAACAGGAAACTATTCTGAAACACAATTTGCCTGTTGAAATCCTAGGGGATCCCCCTCCACCTAAGGGTGATCCCGTGTTTGAGCTTAAACCGTTGCCTGATAATCTTAAATATGCGTATCTTGATGAAAAGAAGATATATCCTGTTATTATTAGTGCTAAACTTTTAGAGCATGAAGAAGAAAGATTATTGAAAACTCTGAAGAAGCACCGTGCTGCTATTGGATATACTCTTGATGATCTTAAGGGCTTTAGTCCCACTCAATGTCAACATAAAATAAATTTGGAAGCAGATGCCAAACCAGTTTGTGATCCTCAACGACGTCTGAATCCTAAAATGAAAGAAGTGGTAAGAAAAGAAATACTAAAGCTTCTGGAGGCACGTATAATTTATCCCGTTGCTAATAGTCAGTGGGTAAGTCCTGTTCATTGTGTCCCTAAGAAGGGAGGTATTACTGTTGTTCCTAATGATAAAGATGAATTGATTCCACAAAGAATTATTACAGGTTATAGGATGGTAATTGATTTCCGCAAATTAAATAAGGCTACTAAGAAAGATCATTACCCCTTACCTTTTATCGATCAAATGCTAGAAAGATTATGCAAACATACACACTACTGCTTTCTAGATGGTTATTCTGGTTTCTCTCAAATACCTGTGTCGGCTAAAGATCAATCAAAGACTACTTTTACATGCCCTTTTGGTACTTTTGCTTATAGACGTATGCCTTTTGGTTTATGTAATGCACCTGCTACCTTTCAAAGATGCATGATGGCTATATTCTCTGACTTTTGTGAAAAGATTTGTGAGGTTTTCATGGATGACTTTTCCGTCTATGCATCATCTTTTGATGATTGCTTGAGCAATCTTGACCAAGTTTTGCAGAGATGTGAAGAAACTAATCTTGTCTTGAATTGGGAAAAGTGCCACTTTATGGTTAACGAAGGTATTGTCTTGGGGCATAAAGTTTCTGAAAGAAGTATTGAAGTTGATAAAGCCAAGGTTGATGCTATTGAAAAGATGTCGTGTCCCAAGGACATCAAAGGTATAAGAAGTTTCCTTGGTCAGCCGAATTTTATAGGAGGTTCATTAAGGACTTCTCAAAAATTTCTCGGCCTTTGACTAATTTATTACAAAAAGATATACCATTTGTCTTTGATGATGATTGTGTAGAAGCATTTGAAATACTTAAGAAAGCATTAGTCTCTGCACCTATTGTTCAGCCACCTGATTGGAATTTACCCTTTGAAATTATGTGTGATGCTAGCGATTATGTTGTAGGTGCTGTTCTAGGGCAAAGAGTTGATAAGAAATTAAATGATATACATTATGCTAGTAAGACTCTAGACAATGCTCAAAGAAATTATGCTACTACTGAAAAAGAACTTTTAGCAGTTGTATTTGCTTGTGATAAGTTCAGACCTTATATTGTTGATTCTAAAGTAACTATCCACATTGATCATGCTTCTATTAAATATCTTATGGAGAAGAAAGATGCTAAACCTAGACTTATTAGATGGGTTCTCTTGCTACAAGAATTTGATTTGCATATTGTTGATAGAAGAGGAGCTGAGAACCCCGTTGCAGACAACTTATCTAGGTTAGAGAATGTTCTTGATGACCCACTACCTATTGATGATAGCTTTCCTGATGAACAATTAAATGTCATAAGTACTTCTTGTAGTACTCCTTGGTATGCTGATTATGCTAATTACATTGTTGCCAAATTCATACCACCTAGCTTCACATACCAACAAAAGAAAAAGTTCTTCTATGATTTGAGACATTACTTTCGGGATGACCCACATCTTTATAAAGAAGGAGTAGATGGTGTTATTAGACGTTGTGTACCTGGGCATGAACAGGAACAGATCCTACGCAAGTGCCACTGCAAAACTTATGGAGGACACCACGCGGGAGATAGAACTGCACATAAGGTATTGCAATCCGGTTTTTATTGGCCTACTCTCTTCAAGGATGCCCGTAAGTTTGTCCTATCTTGTGATGAATGTCAAAGAATTGGTAATATTAGTAGACATCAAGAAATGCCTATGAATTATTCACTTGTTATTGAACTGTTTGATGTTTGGGGCTTTGATTATATGGGACCTTTTCCTACCTCTAATGGATATACACATATTTTAGTTGCTGTTGATTATGTTACTAAGTGGGTAGAAGCTATTCCAACTAGTAGTGCTGATCATAACACTTCTATTAAAATGCTTAAAGAAGTTATTTTTCCGTGGTTTGGAGTCCCTAGATATTTAATGACTAATTGTGGTTCACATTTTATTCATGGTGCTTTCCGTAAAATGCTTTCTAAATATGACGTCAATCATAGAATTGCATCTCTGTATCACCCACAGTCTAGTGGTCAAGTAGAATTGAGTAATAGAGAACTCAAATTAATTTTGCAAAAGACTGTCAATAGGTCTAGAAAGAATTGGTCCAAGAAACTTGATGATGCATTATGGGCCTATAGAACTGCATATAAAAATCATATCGGTAGTCTCCGTATAAAATGGTATATGGAAAAGCATGTCACTTACCTCTTGAACTAGAACATAAGGCATATTGGGCTATTAAAGAGCTCAACTATGATTTCAAACTTGCCGGTGAAAAGAGGTTATTTGATATTAGCTCACTTGATGAATGGAGAACCCAAGCTTATGAAAATGCCAAGTTGTTTAAAGAAAAGGTTAAAAGATGGCATGACAAAAGGATACAAAAGCGTGAGTTTAATGTAGGTGATTATGTATTGCTATACAACTCTCATTCAAGATTTTTTGCAGGAAAACTTCTCTCTAAATGGGAAGGCCCCTATGTTATCGAGGAGGTCTATCGTTCCAATGCCATAAAAATCAACAACTTTGAAGGCACAAATCCGAAGGTGGTAAGCGGTCAAAGAATCAAACATCATATCTCAGGTAATCCCATAAATGTTGAAACCAATATTATTGAAACCGTGACCCCGGAGGAATACATAAGGGACACTTTCCAGAACGTTTCAGACTCCGAAAAGGAATAGGTATGTGGTACGGTAAGTAAACCGATTCTAAAACAGTTTTTAAGGCAATATTTCTCTGTTTTGGAATATTTAGAAAAATAGAAAATTAAGTAGCAGTCCGGGAAGGACACGAGGGCCCCACGAGGGTGGAGGGCGCGCCCTACCCCCTGGGCACGCCCCTACCTCGTGAGAACCTCGTGTGCCTTCCGGACTCCGTTTTCCTGCACGATACGTATTTTGGTCGATAAAAATTCACTATATATTCTCCCGAAGGATTTGACTCCCGTATCACGCAAATATCGTATGTTCTTGTTTTGGGTTGTTCTCTGTCAGGGTTGTCAAGGCCAGGCATCATGTCGTCCCCCTCCTCCAAGAACGGTGACAAAGATGCCTGGCTAATGAAGATAGAGCTGAAGAGGGAAGAACCGATGGACAACAACAAGGATGAAGGGATCAAGAAGGCCACGGAGAACCAAGCTCCGGCAACAGAAGACATCCTTCAACTTGATCACAACCTTCTTACCCCAACTAAGATCGAAGCTTTCCAGATGATTTAGTTAACTCGTATTCAAAACAAGTATCTCACAAGTGAAAATATTTTGTTGAAGGAGCATATCTTTGCACTCAAGGGCATTATTCGCAAGCTAGAGGACCTCTTACGCTTGATGTGCGACTATCCATCACCTCCATCTTCACCAACCAAGGAGATATAATCACATGGGTATGGGCACTCCCCCTGGCAACAGCCAAGCTTGGGGGAGGTGCCCCGGTATCGTATCACAATCACAACTCCTATCTTTACCGTTTTCCTTAGTTCGATCCTATTAGTAGTATTTTGATCTAGTAGAATAAAGTTTATGGCATGATCTAGTTTTGAGTTTTGCCTTATGATCTCTCTATGTAATCGAGTTCGTGAGCTATATAATAAAGATTAGTGTTGAGTCAAGGGCTTGATTTTCTTGCTATGATCTTGGGTAAATAAAAGAAAAGAGAAAAAGAATAAGAAGAAACAAGAGATCATATTGATCTTATTGATAGTAATGACTTCACATAGAAAGAGTGTGACGATTAAAAGTTGTTGGGAGTTGGTAGACATAGCTTTGGTCATCGTTGCAATTAATAGGAAGTAATAAGGAAAGAGAGGTTTCACATATAAATATACTATTATTGACATCTTTTATGATTGGGAGCACTCATCAAAATATGACATGCTAAAGATTGATGTTGGACAAGGAAGACAACATAATGGGTTATGTTTTCTTATATCTGAGATAAAGTATGTTGTCATGGATCATCCAACATGTTGAACTTGCCTTTCCCCCTCATGCTAGCCAAATTCTCAGCACCAAGTAGAGATACTACTTGTGCTTCCAAATACCCTTAAACCAGTTTTGCCATGAGAGTCCACCATATCTACCTATGGATTAAGTAAGATCCTTCAAGTAAGTTGTCATCGGTGCAAAGCAATAAAAATTTCTATAAATATGTATGATTAGTGTGGGAGAAATAAGCTTTATACGATCTTGTGATGTGGAAGTAATAAAAGCGATGGACTGCATAATAAAGGTTCATATCACAAGGGGCAATATAAAGTGACGTTCTTTCGCATTAAGATTTTGTGCATCCAACCATAAAAGCTCATGGCAACCTCTACTTCCCTCTGTGAAGGGCCTATCTTTTATTATTATCTTCTACCTTATGCAAATGTCATGGTGATCTTCACCTCTCCCTTTTTCATTTTATCCTTTGGCAAGCCCAGCATGTTGGAAAGAACCTGATATGTATATATCTAATTGGATGTAGGGGGGCATGAGTTATTATTGTTGACATTACCCTCGAGGTAAAAGGTTGTGCGGAGAAACTATAAGCCCCTATCTTTCTTTGTGTCCGATTAAAACTATGTAACCACCAGTATTGCATGAGTGTTAGCAATTATGAAGGACTAGATGATAGTTGAGTATGTGGACTGGCTTTTTAGCTCTGACATAGACTCTTTCCGATGTTATGATAAATTGCAATTGCTTCAATGAATGAGGTAATAGTTTGTTGGTTCTCAATAAGGTTTCTGATTCATACTTTTGCATTGTGAATAGATCATCACTTGAACATAAGTAATCATATGACGATATCTATATATGTTGTTGTTATGAGAATAATCATGATGCCTTCATGTCCATATTTTATTTTTATCGACACCTCTACCTCTAAACATGGGGACATATTTATTGTTATCGGTTTTCGCTTGAGGACAAGCAAGGTCTAAGCTTGGGGGAGTTGATATGTCCATTTTGCATAATGCTTTTATATCGATATTTATTGCATTATGGGCTGTTATTTCACATTATGTCATAAGGTTTACATAAGGAGGGAGAATGCCGGTAGCTGGAATTCTGGGCTGGAAAAGGAGCAAATATTAGAGACCTATTCTGCACAACTCCAAAAGTCCTGAAACTCCACGGAATACCTTATAATAAATAATGAAAAATCCTTGCCAAAGATGAAGACCAGGAGGCCCACACCCTGTCCACGAGGGTGGGGGCGCCCCCCTAGGGCGCGCCCCTACCTCGTGGGCCCCCTGGTGGCTCTCCGATGACCATCTTCTGCTATATGAAGTCTGTCATCCAAAAATAGCAGAAGCAACCTTTCGGGACAAAACTCCGCCGCCACGAGGCGGAACCAATCTAGGGCTCCGGCAGAGCTGTTCTGCCGGGGAAACTTCTCTCCCGGAGGGGGAAATCATCGCCATCGTCATCACCAACGCTCCTCTCATCCGGAGAGGGCAATCTCCATCAACATCTTCATCAGCACCATCTCATCTCAAAACCCTAGTTCATCTCTTGTATCCAATTCTTGTCTCTAAGTCCGGGATTGGTGCTAGTAGGTTGCTAGTAGTGTTAATTACTCCTTGTAGTTGATGCTAGTTGGTTTAATTGGTGGAAGATCATATGTTCAGATCCTTTATGCATATTATTACCCCTCTGATTATGAACATGAATATGCTTTGTGAGTAGTTACATTTGTTCCTGAGGACAAGGGAGAAGTCTTGCTATTAGTAGTCATGTGAATTTGGTATTCGTTCGATATTTTGATGAGATGTATGTTGTCTAGCCTCTAGTGGTGTTATGTGAACGTCGACTACATAACACTTCACCATTATTTGGGCCTAGAGGAAGGCATTGGGAAGTAATAAGTAGATGATGGGTTGCTAGAGTGACAGAAGCTTAAACCCTAGTTTATGCGTTGCTTCGTAAGGGGCTGATTTGGATCCATATGTTTCATGCTATGGTTAGGTTTACCTTAATACTTTTGTTGTAGTTGCGGATGCTTGCAATAGAGGTTAATCATAAGTGGGATGCTTGTTCAAGTAAGAACAGCACCCAAGCACCGGTCCACCCACATGTCAAATTAGCAAAGTACCGAACGCGAATCATATGAACGTGATGAAAACTAGCTTGGCGATATTCCCATGTGTCCTCGGGAGCGCTTTTCCTTATATAAGAGTTTGTCCAGGCTTGTCCTTTGCTACAAAAAGGATTGGGCCACCTTGTTGCACTTTATTTACTTTTGTTACTTGTTGCTTGTTACAAATTATCTTATCATAAAACAATCGGTTACCACTTATTTTAGTACTTGCAGAGAATACCTTGCTGGAAACCGCTTATCATTTCCTTTTGCTCCTCGTTGGGTTCGACACTCTTACTTATCGAAAGGACTACGATAGATCCCCTATACTTGTGGGTCATCAATTCCCTCTTCATCCATTTGTCTGTGGATTGTTGTTTTACTATGGGTTGGACTTCCACGATTTGGCTTCCAACTTTATCCTCAATATCTTAGCATTTATAGTTGTGTGTGAAGCCTTTCTCCGCATCCCACCTCACTTTGGCCTATGGCTGAAGACTTTTAATGTAAAGCCCAAGGTGGTGCGCGGCCAACAGGCCAAGTGCGGAGGTGCCATGGTGGGTAAAATGCCCAATATCACCTGGCTCGAAGGCTCCTTTGTAGAGACGGTGAAGGGATGGCAATCGGGGTGGTTCTACATCACCGAGTCGCGTGATGCCAACTGGGCGGCGGCTCCCGAATTCTGATCTGGAGCCCCAATGCGGCTTACCTCCTGGCAAGAGAAGGGCCTGACCTGGGGATCTTTGGAAGAGATCACGGGGCTCCAAACTTGCCTCAGAAGGGCCTGACCCAGAAGTTCAAGCTCGTGGATGTGATCCAGGTCATGCTTGTACGCCGGATCCTTCCCTGTCAGCGTCGGACCTGTTATTTGTGGGAGTTTGATTCGGCCAAGCACTAGACACTGCTACGGCTCTTTGGCACGACGCACGAAGATATCTGGAGGGTGCTCTTCAAGGGCAGCGAGACACCGCCACCCTTGACCAAAGTTCGCGGGCTCAACTTTAAGAGCCATGCTAATTCGGTAAGCCATCAAGGCATAATCTTTAAGGACACACTTCGAGGAAGGATACTAAGCCTTCTTACCAATTTGTTTTTCAGGCCTAGGTCGACCTAGCGAGACGGATTAATAGTCCGGCACCGCTGCCCGAAGGCGAGGGAACCCCGCTCCTTACAGAGATGCTATTTCCGGCGCCTTACGACGTGCCGGAGAAGAAGGTCAAAACCACGGCCAAGGGGACCAGAGGTGAGCTTCACCGAAGGAACACCTTGGTCGTATCATCTGACGATGAGACAGACCCCTCAGCCACCGGCGATGGCGACGAGGAGGGAGGTGACTCCCCTCCTGCGGGAGGGAGGAAGAAAAGGGAGGCCTCCGCAAGTTTGGAGGCGGAGGTTCCCAAGAGGGGGAGAGGCTCCCACGCGAATAACTCCATGTGGGATATTGATAGCAGCCCAGAGCGACCTTGTTGGACCAAGCCACGGGCCGCCTCGTAAGTACCAGAATCCGAAAACGTTTGGCCTTTCTTGTTGGTAGTATTGATGTGCCTTAAACTTTGTCATAGCAGTCCGGCACACGATGGCTCCCTGCGATCCTCGATAGAGGGATCGCTGGACTCAAAGGAGATGACTAGCATGTCTCCGCCGCCTGCTCATTCCGTCTCTCCCAAGGGTGACGACGAGATGGTGTCGCAAAAGACCTTCCCCGACAAGGGGGTGGTTCCGGAGATCGTCGGGGCGGCGCCCCAGGACGATTCCTCAGTCGCCGGACACATGGGGGGGGATCCCTTATGGGGACTGATTATGGGGGCCGAGTTCCCCTTGGTCCTGAGCAGGACACTACTCCGGAGACCCATGCGGCTCCAGAGTCCGGCGAACGGCATTCCCTGAAAGAAGGGAGTGTGCCAGTCCCATCGGTGACCTCTATCCAACCAGAGGCACCGGACAATCTATTGGAGGCGCTACAAGATGCCTCTATTGTGGATGAACACCGTGCCCTTATGGGCATGGTTAATAGAGATGGTTCAGTTCGTAAAAAATGGACTGACCGAAGCCTGCACTAGCCTTCTATCAGGCTTTGAGGTAAGTAATGCAGTTGTAGGAAGAATGTCACAGTATAGATAGTAGCCCCTGATGCTCTTTTTGGTGTTCGGTAGGAAAGAGCCGAACAGAGGATCGAGAGAAAATATCGCACGAGTCTAACATAAGTTGTCTTTGGTGAATAAGCAGGTATCGCTGCAGGCTGCCACTGCTCATGCTGCGGAGGTTTCCGAACTGAAGCGGAAACTGAAACGGGCCGAGGAGGAACTTGGCCTCGTGAAAAAGCAGCTGGAGGATAGCCAAGGTATGCAGTGACCTGTGGGTATATTTTAAGAAAAAATGAATAGTCCGTCCGGACTAAAGTGTCATAATCTTTATTAGGGGCCACAACCAAGGTGGTCGCCCTCAAGAAGGCGTTAGCCGAGGCCGAGGATAAAGCGGCCAAGGAACGCGCCTCGTGCGAGAAGCACGAGGCCCGGGTTGACGAGGCACAGCAGCAGCTCCAAGGCATGATCGAGAGATTTGAGTCCTTGGAGCGCGATTGTAAGGTGCGAGAGTCCGAACTAGAGAAGGCCTGTCAGAGTGATGCACGAGCCGAAGCCCAAAACGCCCTCCAGGAGATTCAGGTGGCCAAGAACATTGCGGCGGGGGAGTCTTTCGCCATGCAAAGCAAGTATGTAAAAGAAACGTTCCTTGTACTTACCCGGATTTGGGATTTCCAGGGGCGTTTAAGGATCTGCCGCGCAGTATATCAGATGCTGCCGAGCATTATAGAGCCGAAGAGGGGATGTCTACGGAGAAGTTGTTCTGGTCCCAATATCTTGGACCAGAACATCCGGTGCCCTTCAGCGACCAGCTGAAGCAGTTGGTCGAGTTGCACAAGTCGGCAGAGCTAGCCATGAAGGACCTAATAGTCCGGTTGTGGCCTGCCGAGCCTATACCTAGCAGCTACTTCGGACTTGTTCAGCGGCTTGTAAGTGCATGTTCGTGGCTCAAAACCGTGAAGCAGTCGGTCTATATTGAAGGTGCTCATATGGCGTTTGCCTGCGTCAAGACGCATTGGGCGAAGTTAGATGCCAAGAAGCTAATGACCGAGGGGCCGCCGGAGTGCAAGGAGCATCGTCGGCCCGAGCACTATTTTGATGGTGTCCTGGAGGGGTCCCGCCTTGTGGTGGAGAAATGTTCAAAGGATATCATATTCCCATGAGAACATGTATATTACCTTGCCTTGTAATATGGAACAATGGTGTAATGTAATATAGTGCTTATGATTTAAATTTACCTCATGTGCGGCCTTTTATTAACTCTGAGGGTTGACCGGTCATCGGCTTCTACCCCCACATAGATACTACGGGGGTGTTCGGGATAAATCTAAACACTCTTTACTCAACATTCTGGTCCTTAAAGGAGGTGTTTAGCGCAACGAACAAGCCAATCAGACTATGCGGCCTTTACCGCCCTCACTTACCCATAGGAGTTTGACAAATAGGAAAGTTGGCGAAGCCCCTGGTAGTCGGAAGACCGAACTAGGGGCGCTATGCACGCCTAATCGGGGGAACCGATTCTTCGCAAGAAGCGGAAAAAATCTCCAACGATTTGGAACCTCTCGAACAGCTGACTGGCTCTCACCGCATCATGACAGTCAGTTTTTGGCTTTCTCTACTGAGGTGCTCGTCCGGAAGAACCGGGATACAATCGCAGTAGTTCTCCTTTACTACCCTAGCCGATATAGCGGAACGTAAGGTAGTAAGCACAGGAGCCGGGCAACCCAACTATTGACTAAAGACATGATTCAGAGCCGATGCATATAATGCTATAAGTTCGGGGTGCCAAACTATACTATAAAAGTGTTCGGACTTTTTATTGCCGTGGTGTTGGGTGTAATGAAGCCCCTGGCGCAGTAATACGTACCATGGTGTAAGTTTGAAGTGGGTAATTAATACCGAGGTGAGTAAACAGAAAAATGAAATAATAGGCTAACGCTACCGTGTATTCACCATCAAGGCATGCTTTGTACAAGCGATGCGATAAACATGTAGGGCTATTTAACATGCCGCAACCAAGGGCGAGCTATGTGCGGGTATGAAAAGCAAGTATGGCGATTGTTTAATAGAGACCACCTGGGGATTCCCTTGTAAGTCAGAGCTCCTTCCCTCCTTGGTGTGTTCTGCAAGTGGGTTGTCCGTATAGACTTTCAAAAGAGAAGAAAAAACCCACAGAAAAGAAAAAGTAAAAATGTGCGAATCCCAGGGTCGGTCAAGCCGTACAGTGGATCGCGAACAAGTTATGCCTCCGTTAATTCCCATGGGGTTTTGAGTGCGTAATTTATATACGCGCGATATTAGTGTCATTGCCTCCTCGGGGCTGGGACGGAGGCCAGATTGCTAATTCGGCTCCTGATGAGCCGAGCTGTCCTGCTGCAGTGTGGTCCGGACCCTCTTGATGATGTCCAGGGGCTCGGCAGCCACATTATAATGCTGCTTGAGAAGGCCGCTCTGTACTTCTGCTGCTAGGGCAGCGGTGTGCTCCTCTGTACGGAGGGAGCATTCCATGTTTCCATTTACTTTAATGATTCCACGTTGACCGGGCATTTTGAGCTTGAGATAAGCGTAATGTGGCACCACATTGAATCTAGCGAATGCGGTTCGTCCGAGCAGGGCGTGATAGCCGTTGCAAAATGGGACGATATCGAAGATTAGTTCTTCGCTTCGGAAGTTATCCGGGGAACCGAATACTACTTCCAGCGTTATCGAGCCCATACAACGGGCGTCTACGCCTGGTATGACTCCTTTAAAGGTAGTCTTTGAGGGCTTGACTCGTGAGGGGTCGATGCGCATTTTACGTACTGTATCCTGATAGAGCAGGTTGAGGCTGCTACCACCGTCCATTAGGACTCGTGTCAGGTGAAATCCGTCGATGATTGGGTCAAGGACTAGTGCGGCTGAACCGCCATGGCGGATGCTGGTTGGATGGTCTCGGCGGTCAAAGGTGATCGGGAGTGATAACCATGGATTGAATTTCGGGGCGACTAGCTCTAATGCATAGACATCCCTAAGTGTCGTTTGTGCTCCCTTTTGGGGATGTGTGTGGCATATATCATGTTCACCATTTTGACTTGAGGAGGAAATTTCTTTTGCTCCCCAGTGTTCAGCTACCGGGGCTCCTCGTCATCGTCCTCGCTCTGTGATTCTCCTTCCTTGTTTCTGTTGTTGACCTTGCTGGCTTGTTTAAAGACCCGGCAATCGCTGTTAGTATGGTTGGTCGGTTTGTCTGGGGTGCCATGTATCTGGCAAGGACGATCGAGTATGCGGTCCAAGCTGGATGGTCCTCCGCTATTCTTCTTATAGGGCCTCTTTCGCTGGCCGGACTTGGAGCCACTGAATCCGGCGTGAACTGTAGTGTCATCGACATTATTGCCATTGCTTCGGCATTTGTGTTTGTTGTGCCGGAGCTTGCCAGTGCTGTTATTGGCCTCAGAGGGGCCTGTTTCGTTGGTTGTGTTTGTACTACGAGCCAACCAACTATCCTCTCCCGCGCAAAAGTGGGTCATAAGTGTCGTGAGGGCTGCCATGGATCTTGGCTTTTCCTGGCCGAGGTGGCGGGCAAGCCATTCATCCCGGATGCTATGCTTAAAGGCCGCTAGGGCTTCAGCATCTGGACAGTCGACTATCTGGTTCTTTTTGGTTAGGAACCTAGTCCAGAATTTTCTGGCTGATTCTCCAGATTGTTGAACTATGTGGCTTAAGTCATCGGCATCGGGTGGCCGGACATATGTACCTCGGAAGTTGTCGAGGAAGGCCTCTTCCAAGTCCTCCCAGCTGCCGATGGAGTTCTCAGGTAGACTATTTAGCCAGTGTCGAGCTGATCCTTTGAGTTTTAATGGGAGGTATTTGATGGCATGGAGGTCATCTCCTCGGGCCATGTGTATGTGACGAATAAAATCTTCTATCCATACTGCGGAGTCAATTGTTTCGTCGTAGGATTCAATATTGACAGGCTTGAACCCTTGGGGGAATTGGTGATCCAGCACCTCGTTTGAGGGTGTGCGGCGCCTCTATAGCGGGTCGTGTCACGGCGTATCTCCGATGACGTTCGCCTGTGATTATCGGCCAGGATGTGATTAAGTTTGTCACGTCCGAGTAGGTAGCTGTCGTCCCGAGTATGGGAGCATCCTCGCGATCCGTATATGGATCTGGTGTGTCCTGCTCTATTATCCAAGTTCTGTCGGAGGTCGTACGTATGACTCCGGACTCTTCCGTCCCTATTTTGACGGGGTGGTGGGGCGGCCTGCTGTTCGGCCTGAGTTACCGCTTTACCTCGACCGCGTGGTGGCCGTTCCGCCGCCCTGTCCTGACCGCGTGGTGGTCGATCCGCATTGCGCGAGGGAATATATGCTTCGGTGCCTCCTCATCGAATTGAGGTAACAGTCTGCATTTTGGGTAGCTCTTGGCTGGGCGGTTGAGGCTGTATTCCTCGGTTGTCAGGACGTCCATCCATTTGTCGACGAGCAGGTCGTGTTCAGCTTGAAGCTGCTGGTGTTTCTTTTTCAGGCTCCTTGCAGTGGCTATGAGCTGAAGTTTAAAGTGCTCCTGCTCGAGAGGATCCTCAGGCACGATGAAGTCTTCGTTGTCGAGGCTTCTATCTTCCTCGGAGGGCGGATGGTAACTATCATCCTCCGGGTCATCTTCTATGGCATGTTCGTCAGGGTTGTCTTGCCTGCTGTCGTGTTCCTGTTCGGATGTAGCCCCGGCGGTGTCTTTACTGTTTTCAGCGTTGCCCGGAGTACTATTTTCTCCGGTGTCAGTGTTGCCATCCTTTGAGCGGCGGGGCTTGATAACCCACAAGTATAGGGGATCGCAACAGTTTTCGAGGGTAGAGTATTCAACCCAAATTTATTGATTTGACACAAGGGGAGCCAAAGAATATTCTCAAGTATTAGGAGCTGAGTTGTCAATTCAACCACACATGGAAACTTAATATCTGTAGCAAAGTAGTGATAACGGTAACAGTAGTAAAAGTAATGTTTTTGGTATTTTGTAGTGATGATAGCAATAGCAACGGAAAAGTAAATAAGCGAAGAACAATATATGGAAAGCTCGTAGGCAATGGATAGGTGATGGAGAATTATGCCGGATGTGGTTCATCATGTAATAGTCATAACCTAGGGTGACACAGAACTAGCTCTAGTTCATTGATATAATGTAGGCATGTATTCCGAACATAGTCATACGTGCTTATGGAAAAGAACTTGCATGACATCTTTTGTCCTACCCCTCCCGTGACAGCAGGGTCCTTACGGAAACTAAGGGATATTAAGGCCTACTTTTAATAGAGAACCGGAACAAAGCATTAACACATAGTGAATACATGAACTCCTCAAACTACGGTCATCACCGGTAAGTATCCCGATTATTGTCACTTCGGGGTTAACGGATCATAACACATAATAGGTGACTATAGACTTGCAAGATAGGATCAAGAACACTCATATATTGATGAAAACATAATAGGTTCAGATCTGAAATCATGGCACTCGGGCCCTAGTGACAAGCATTAAGCATAGCAAAGTCATAGCACCATCAATCTCAGAACATAGTGGACACTAGGGATGAAACCCTAACAAAACTAACTCGATTACATGATAGATCTCATCCAACCCATCACCGTCCAGCAAGCCTACGATGGAATTACTCATGCATGGCGGTGAGCATCATGAAATTGGTGATGGAGGATGGTTAATGATGACGATGGCAACGGATTCCCCTCTCCGAAGCCCCGAACGGACTCCAGATCAGCCCTCTCGAGAGGTTTTAGGGCTTGGCGGCGGCTCCATATTGTAAAACACGATGATTTCTTCTCTCTGATTTTTTTCTCATCGAAACTCAATATATGGAGGTGGAGGTGGAGTCGGAGACGCAGCAGGGGGCCCACGAGGTAGGGGGGCGCGCCCCACCCTCGTGGCAAGGTGGTGGGCCCCCTGGCCTTCATATTTTGCAGGTATTTTTCTTATTTTCTGAGAAGTGGCTCCGTGAAGTTTTAGGTCATTCCGAGAACATTTGCTCCTGCACATAAATAACACCATGGTAATTCTGCTGAAAACAGCGTCAGTCCGGGTTAGTTCCATTCAAATCATACAAGTTAGAGTCCAAAACAAGGGCAAAAGTGTTTGGAAAAGTAGATACATTGGAGACGTATCAACTCCCCCAAGCTTAAACCTTTGCTTGTCCTCAAGCAATTCAGTTGACAAACTGAAAGTGATAAAGAAAAACTTTTACAAACTCTGTTTGCTCTTGTTGTTGTAAATATGTAAAGCCAGCATTCAAGTTTTCAGCAAAGATTATAACTAACCACATTCACAATAACGCATAGGTCTCAAGTTTACTCATATCAATAGCATAATCAACTAGCGAGCCATAATAATAAATCTCGGATGATAACACTTTCTCAAAACAATCATAATATGATATAACAAGATGGTATCTCGCTAGCCCTTTCTGAGACTGCAAAACATAAATGCAGAGCACCTTTAAAGACCAAGGACTGACTAGACATTGTAATTCATGGTAAAAGAGATCCAGTCAAGTCATACTCAATGTAAACTAACAGTAATGGATGCAAATGACAGCGGTGCTCTCCAACTGGTGCCTTTTAATAAGAGGATGATGACTCAGCATAAAAGTAAATAGATAGGCCCTTCGTAGAGGGAAGCGGGGATTTGTAGAGGTGCCAGAGCTCGGTTTTGAAACAAAGGTGAATAATATTTTGAGTGGTATACTTTCATTGTCAACATAACAACCAAGAGATGGCGATATCTTCCATGCTACACACATTATAGGCGGTTCCCAAACAGAATGGTAAAGTTTATACTCCCCCTTCCACCAACAAGCATCAATCCATGCCTTGCTCAAAACAACGAGTGCCTCCAACTAACAAGAGTCCTAGGGGGAGTTTTGTTTGCAATTACTTTGGTTTAGTTTGCATAAAGCATGGGACTGGGCATCCCGGTGACCAGCCATTTATCTCGTGAGTGAGGAGCGGAGTCCACTCCTCTTGAGAATAACCTGCCTAACATGGAAGATACAGACAGCCCTAGTTGATACATGAGCTATTCGAGCATACAAAACAGGATATTTATTTGAAGGTTTAGAGTTTGGCACATAAAATTTACATGGAACGGCAGGTAGATACCGTATATAGGTAGGTATAGTGGACTCATGTGGAATAACTTTGGGGTTTAAGGGATTAGATGCACAAGCAGTATTCCTGCTTAGTACAAGTGAAGGCTAGCAAAAGACTGAGAAGCGACCAGCTAGAGAGTGACAACAGTCATGAACATGCATTAAAATTAATCAACACCGAGTGCAAGCATGAGTAGGATATAATCCACCATGAACATAAATATCGTGAAGGCTATGTTGATTTTGTTTCAACTACATGCGTGAACATGTGCCAAGTCAAGTCACTTAAATCATTCATAGGAGGATACCACCCTATCATACCACATCATAACCATTTTAATAGCATGTTGGCACACAAGGTAAACCATTATAACTCATAGCTAATCAAGCATGGCATAAGAAACTATGATCTCTAGTTGTCATTGCAAACATGTTTATTCATAATAGGCTGAATCAGGAACGATGAACTAATCATATTTACAAAAACAAAAGAGGTCGAGTTCATACCAGCTTTTCTCATCTCAGCCAGTCCATCATATAACATCATAATTGCCTTTCACTTGCACGACCGAATAGTGTGAATGAGAATAATAGTGCACGTGCATTGGACTAAGATGGAATCTGCAAGTATTCAATAAACAGGAGAAGACAAGGCAATACAGGCTCTTTTGTCAGATCAACAATAATGCATATCAGAGCCACTTCAACAATTTAATTATGGTCTTCTCATATCGACCCCCAAAGAAAAGAAAAAGAAATAAAACTATTTACACGGGAAAGCTCCTAACATGCAAAAGAAGAACATGAAATATTTTTGGGTTTTCTTTTTAATTACTACTACAAGCATGCAAGGTAAACTGATTAAAATCTACAACTAATTTTTTTGGTTTTTCTTAAGGTTTATTAAACACACAAGAAGAAAGCATAAAAAGAAAATAAACTAGCATGGATGATACAATGAAAAAGTATGAGCACCGACATCTAGCAATGAGTGTCTGAACTTAAATGTAATGTCGGTGGGAAATACGTACGCCCCCAAGCTTAGGCTTTTGGCCTAAGTTGGTATATGTCCACGGCTGGCCTGGCGGATATCCATAATAGTAGTTGGGGTCGTACTGGGATGAATAAGAGGAAGACTCCGATTGCCACTGGCTGACAATCATCTCCGGATCCCACTGGTAATTAGACTGTCATGAAGGATCAACTTGTGGTTCCGGCTCTGGCTCCATAGCTGGGGCAGGGTTCCGGTAGGCGTGAATAGCCTTCAACGGAACAAGGTACTGGCCTGCAGATAAATCAAACAAGGAAGGAGCAGGCGGGGTAATAGTCTCAAGATGATGTTTATTAAAGAACAATTGATATTTAAGTTCTCCTTCCCTATTCTTAACAATAAAATCATGTGACACCATACTTTTATAGTCTAGATAAACACGAGGTAGCACCTTTTCTTCCTTCTCAAAATGCCTAATAGGTATGTTAAAATGTGCAGCTAGGCGTGAAGCATAGATGCCTCCAAAGATGGGGCCCTTGGTACGGTTCAGACTTAACCGTTTGGCAATAATACCGCCCATACTAAAAGTGTTATCACTGTATAAACCGTGGAGCAGAATAATTATATTAGGGATACTAAGGTTTCCACAGTTTTCGCATCCAATTAAGCAACGACTAGCAAATAATGCAAAGTAACGTAAAGCAGGAAAATGTATGCTAGTGATTCGTGCATCGTAAACCTTCCTAGTTTCTCCTACAGTGATAGTACCAATAAACCCCTCCACATCATCATGATGTGGTTCTTCTGTCTTGCCCTCAAAAGGGGCTAAACAAATCCGAAAAAAATCATAAAGTGACATCTCCTTATGCTCATCATATAAATGAAACTCCACCGTAGGTGGCGAGTTCCTAGAATGGAAATGAAAGTTTTGCACAAAGGTATTTGTGAGTAAGAGATACTAATCGCATTGGTCATGGAGGAAAGCGGTGAGGCCTGCATTATGAGCCAATTCATGAAAATCTTCATAAATCCCGGCTGCTCTCAAGAAATCCTCGGAAGGCCATTCACACACCTGAACCTCTGCGGTGCAAGGCAGATTATACTTAGGCTTTGGTGCATTTTCCTTCGAGCTTTGGCTTGATGAGCCCCTCAAAAGTCTCCTTGTTATTTTCTGAAAAACTCTGAAATTTTTAGTAACTTCAAAATAAAAGTAAACCAAACTCAATAATATTGATAGCAACTACTCCTACAAGTGCCTAGAGCCTATATCATGCATCAAAACTACTTTTGACCATATAAATTTGACATGCAAGCTCAAGAACAGGGTCACCTAAGCAGCAAAAATTTGCAATGAATAAAGCACTAGAACAAAAACTAATTGGGCCAATGGAGGAGTCACATACCAAGGAACAATCTTCCCAAGCAGTTTTGTGAGAGGTGCTTTGAGCAAGGAGATCGAAAATGGTAGCAAGATGAGCTAGAACTTGTGCTTGAGCTGGATATTCGTGTTTGTGGGAGGAAGATGAAGTGTGTGGGTGCAGGAATAAGTGGAGGAGGGCCACCATGGGCCCACGAGGCAGGGGGCGCGCCCTCAACCCTCGTGGGTAGGTGGTTGACCCCCCTGGTGTGTTCTTAGTTCCATAAATCCTCAAATATTCTAGAAAAAATCATATTTAAATTTCAGGGCGTTTGGAGAACTTTTATTTTTGAGGTATTTTTATATTGCACGGATAATCAGATAACAGACAAAAAATATTTATTTTCATTTTATTTAATATAAATAACAGAAAGTAAAAGTGGGGTACAGAAGGTTGTGCCTTCTAGTTTCATCCATCTCATGATCATCAAAAGGAATCCACTAACAAGGTTGATCAAGTCTTGTTAACGAACTCATTCCGAATAACATGGAACCGGAGAAATTTTGAATAACACTATGTTACCTCAACGGGGATATGCACATCCCCAATAATAAGAATATCATATTTCTTCTTGACAGTAGGAAGAGGAAATTCAAAACCTCCAAATATAATCGATGGAATTTTTCCAATAGAGTTGATACTATGAACTTGAGGTTGTTTCCTCGGAAAGGGTACTGTGTGCTCATTACCATTAACATGAAAGGTGACATTGCCTTTAGTGCAATCAATAACAGCCCCTGCAGTATTCAAAAAGGGTTAATAGACATACTATCATCCTCGGGAATATCAAGAATAACAAAGTCCGTTAAAATAGTAACGTCTGCAACTACAACAGGCACATCCTCACAAATACCGACAGGTATAGCAGTTGATTTATCAGCCATTTGCAAAGATATTTCAGTAGGTGTCAACTTATTCAAATCAAGTCTACGATATAAAGAGAGAGGCATAACACTAACACCGGCTCCAAGATCACATAAAGCAGTTTTAACATAATTTGTTTTAATGGAGCATGGTATAGTGGGTACACCGGGATCTCCAAGTTTCTTTGGTATTCCACCCTTAAAAGTATAATTAGCAAGCATGGTGGAAATTTCAGCTTCCGGTATCTTTCTTTTATTAGTAATGATATCTTTCATATACTTAGCATAAGGATTGGTTTTGAGCATATAAGTTAATCGCATACGCAAAAAGATAGGTCTAATCATTTCAGCAAAGCGCTCAAAATCCTCATCATCCTTTTTCTTGGATGGTTTGGGAGCAAAAGGCATGGGTTTCTGAACCCAAGGCTCTCTTTCTTTACCATGTTTCCTAGCAACAAAGTCTTTTTTATCATAACGTTGATTCTTTGATTGTGGGTTATCAAGATCAACAGCAGGTTCAATTTCTATGTCATTATCATTACTAGGTTGAGCATCATCATGAATATTATTATTAGTATTATCACTAGTTTCAGGTTCATTACCAGATTGTGTTTCAGCATCAGAAATAGAAATATCATTTGGATTCTCAGGTGTTTCAACAATAGGATCACTAGAAGCATGCAAAGTCCTATCATTTTTCTTTTTCTTCTTTTTAGATGAACTAGGTATATCTATGTTATTTCTCTGAGAATCTTACTCAATTCTCTTAGGATGGCCTTCAGGATACAAAGGTTCCTGAGTCATTCTACCAGTTCTAGTAGCCACTCTAACAGCATTATCATTATTCTTATTGTTCAATTCATTGAGGAAATCATTTTGATCTTTAAGTAATTGTTCTACTTGAGTGGTAACCATAGAAGCATGTTTACTAATAAGTTTAAGTTCACCTTTAACATTAGCCATATAATCACCCAAGTGTTCAAGCATATTTGAATTTTTTTTCCATTGTCTACCAAAATAAGCATTAAAATCTTCTTGCTTAGACATAAATTTATCAAACTCATCTAAGCATGGGCTAGCAAATTTAGTAAACGGGATTACATCTTTATCATATCTATAGAGAAAATTTACCTTTACAGCCTGTGCCGGGTTATCAAGACCATGAGTTTCTTCAATAGGTAAAGGATTAAGATTATATGTTTCTTCAACAGGCGGTAAATTAAGACCATGTATTTCTTCAATAGGAGGTAAATTCTTAACATCTTCAGCTTTAATACATTTTTCTTTCACAGATTTCTTTGCCTCTTGCACATCTTCAGGACTGAGAAATAGAATACCCCTATTCTTAGGAGTTGGTTTAGGAATAGGCTCATGAATTGGCTCTGAAGGTGTCCAATTATTTTCATTTGTCAACATATTGTTCAATAAAATTTCAGCTTCATCCGGTGTTCTTTCCCTGAAAACAGAACCAGCACAACTATCCAGGTAATCTCTGGAGGCATCGGTTAGTCCATTATAGAAGATATCAAGTATTTCATTTTTCTTAAGAGGATGATCAGGCAAAGCATTAAGTAATTGGAGAAGCCTCCCCCAAGCTTGTGGGTGACTCTCTTCTTCAATTTGCACAAAATTATATATATCCCTTAAAGCAGCTTGTTTCTTATGAGCAGGGAAATATTTAGCAGAGAAGTAATAAATCATATCCTGGAGACTACCACACAACCAAGATCAAGAGAATTAAACCATATCTTAGCATCACCCTTTTATGAGAACGGAAATACTTTAAGGATGTAAAAGTAACGAGTTCTCTCATCTTTAGTAAATAGGGTGGCTATATCATTCAACTTAGTAAGATTAATTAATTAACTTTATTTTTATTAATTTTCTCAAACTTTTTTTTGTTTTGGGGCTGGGCCCATTCGGTCAGTGGCCCAAGGCCATTGTGGTCATGTGGGCGCCAGCGGTGTGGGGCTGAACCCGGCGAGGAGGCGAGGCAAGGCCACCGGGGTGCGGTGGTGCTTGGCCGGCATGGGCGACGAGCGCCAGCCCGCCCGGCAGGGCGCTACGGGGCAGCGGCGAAGGGTGGGGCGCTGCCTGGAGCGGGGCGAGGTCGACGCTGGCAGTGGGGCGCCGGGGCGTAGGCGGGAGAGGGGCCACGCTAGGCGAGGCAGGCCGGAGCAAAGGGCAGCGCGTGGGGGCCTGCGGGCGGCGACGGGAGCGGCAGTGCGGGGAGCCGGGCGACCGGCGGGCAGCGGAGCAAGGCGACCGCGGTGAGCGGCAGCAGGGTGCAGCGTGGCGCAGGAGGCGCGTGCTCACGCGGCAAGGCAGAGGAGAGGCCAAGAGGGCGCGGGCCGGCGCGGGGGCATGCGCAAGGCGGCCAGGGCGCGCCCGTATCGGGTCAGAGGGTGCGTGTGCGGTGCGGCGGGCGAGCAAGGGAGCGCATGGGGCGCGCGCCGAGAGCTACAAGGGGAACGACGTGGCGGCCACGGAGCAGATGCAGGGAAGGGGGAGGGCGATGCCCTAACCGGCGTTTGAAGAGGAGTGGGGCGGCGAGGCTCAACGTGGTCAGGTGGGGAGGAGGTCGGGGACGAGCGACGAAGGTGGTCCGGCGAAGTGGTCCGGCGACATGGTGGTGGCGATGACGGGCGACAGCATCAGGTCGGCGACGAGGCGAGGCCGCCGCTTCAGGCGGGCGCTGTGCAAGGGAGAGGAGGGGCGCGGAGCAGTCCGGGGGGCTGCGCCGGCGCCGGCTGGCGGCGGCTTGCATCGGACGCTAGTGTGCGGGAGGAGGGGATCGGGCTCGATCCAGTTCCAGCGAGGGTGGGAGTGGGTGCGAGGAGTGGGGAACATGGGGTGTCGGTGGGGTGGATAGGGTTTCGGGTTTAGATCGGGGGAGCGGGGCCATATAGGCCAGGGAGGGGTGTGGGAGTGGGCCGGCCTGACTGGTGGCCAGGTTGGCTGTGGCCCAATCGGGGGGGAGGGGGGTTCTTTTCCCCCTTTTTTTGGTTTCTTTTTAAAAAAAATTCCTTTTTTATTTATTTTTAGAGCATTTAGCCATTTTGTAAAAAGATGATTTCCCACAAATATTACCAAATGATTATCTACAACAACTTGAACATTTTTGTTCGCACGTTTGATAATTTTGAATCTTGACTTTAATTTAAATTTGAATTTGGACCGGATTCAAACCAACGCGAGTTTAACAACAGTAATCATGATGACATGGCATCATTAGCAGGGAATTACTGTAGCTTAATTATCCGGGCGTCATAATTCTCGTCCACTACAAGAAATCTCATCCCGAGATTTAAGTGCAGAAGTAAAGAGTAACTTCGGGAGAACTGACCCTTATAGGGTTAATTATCTGGTGAACAATTCAGGGGATGTGGTGGGAGTATCTCTCGAGTTGAAACTTAAGAAAACATCGAGAGCAAAATATGAAAGTACAATAGGAAGTTTCAAGCGAATGGACAAACGATCGATACCTGAATAGTGTGTGAGAAGGGGGTTAAAGCATCGGGAATAGATCATCTCTCGAAGGGTGGCACGTGAATTACATACAAAGCCGCGCGTGAGGAATAACTTTGGAAACAAGGGGTACAGGAGAGTCGGGTTTCGATCCTGTGGAACTGTGGCTTATGGGTCCACCATGTGGGTTAAAGGTAGAAAGGGCGCTGGCATCTTGCACGGTTATGATAGCAAGGCATGTCAGAGGGTAGCCTGTCAGTTATGTCGGCAACAACGTTGGTACCAAGGGCGAGGGACGAAGAGAACCATTATCCTGCTCGTTGAACGAGGTGGGCCATTAGGCAAAGTTCTCGTCCATCGGTGGCTACCGGAATGTCATCAACAATAGTAACAGGGTCTTACTGACAGAGTGATACAACGAGGTGTTTACATAAGCAGGGAAATATTACTCCTTATATAATATAGATCACAATAAGGTTTAAACAAACCAATGGAAAGGAAAATGTAATTGTCAGATTAAACAGAACAATGGAAAGGAAAATGTGTTTAAACACACATTTCAGGGGTATATCCTTCCCAAGGACAAGCAGAGCATGGTATCCATGACAGGATAGAAGTTTAAAACCATTTAGGTAAGGGGAAAGAAATTTCATGACATTACCCATACAACGGTGTTTGGATAATTGATAAAGAAGATTTAGTATCGTGCTTCAAATGTTCTTATTGGAGATTGGATTACCACAGACATGCTTCGAGATAGCATTGACATGGTTTCAAGCAAAGGTCAGACTTTGGATACACCAAGGATCCATCGAAAACAACTTAGGAATTAAGTCATACAATTTTAGTAGGGAAAAGATGAGGGTGTGGCCGACGGGCTTAGCAAGAATCCATCGACATGTCAAGAAGGATGTATTTGCGAAATTATATGAACAAGTTTGTGTTGGGGAAAGCAAGAATGTTGTGATGATAACATAAATCATCGAGGGGGAGGATTGTATTTATCACCATGAATTCGATTGATATCCTGGAAAAGGTCATAATGTTGATGATGATCATGACACATTTGTCGAGAGATTTCATGAAGATGTCACCGAGTAGAAAAGGAAGGAAGAAGTGAAAGGCTATGAGAACCACGGATTTGACACAAGCTCAAAGTCAAGCTTGTTGTTCGAGGTGAAATGATAATATGAGGAAGATCGACGTAAGCTTAGCTCATCGTCGGAAGTTGCTCCGGGCATAAGGACCAGGTAGCCCAGTTAAAAAGTTGACATGATAAACAAAATAGTCGATCAGGCTAGGAATGATGTGATGGGGTATAAAGCTTCCTAGTATCAAGTACTAGGTGTAATGCCAGAAGGTAAATCGGAGTAGAGGTTGGACAGGGGAAATGATTTGCAGAGGATAAGTAATTTTAACATACCCAATAAATGTGATCAAGGAGGAAATATGGTCAGAACCATAACTGCAAGGGATCCAATTTACGATACCGGAAGAATTATTCAAATGATTAAATATCCTTGCAAGAAGCTTTCATGATAAGTTCCACACCGTGTCCGTGGGCATGAACGCAAGGTTCAGGGTCGACTCCCACTTCTACAGTGCATAACCTTTCATTTTACTTCTCGCTCTTGGTGAAGCTATAGTATTGAAATTTTATCTGACAAAAAGCCAGTAGAGTATAATCCGCATAACTTTCGAGTTCACACAGATTAGGGAAGGTATAGGTTCAAGCCACTGGGGCATCTTATGAACATATACCACAAACTTCACGAGTAAATAACTCAATCTCGAAAGTAGAGCATGGTTGAGGAAGCAGAGGATACAATTTACCAATGGCATTATGTATCCAAGGAAAGGCTCACAAGCTGATTGAATATGAAGGACGCTGTCAGATAAAACCCAACAAAGGATCTGGTGGTTCACAAGGGATCTGATGTGAGCATTAGTACTCAACTAGAAGAAGAAAGAATGCAAGGATATCAGATTATAGAAACAACTGACTAACTCAGAGCTCAAATGTAAAGGAGTTATGATTTCCAAATCAAGGGATTAGAAGCAAGCAAGCTGATTAAGAATGGATAAGTTGAATAGACTTGGGAGTGCATTCGACGACAACTTGATTGGTCGAGGACCAGCTCATGTTCAAATGACGCCTAAGCCGGAAGGATGAATTCTAGGATCTGGTTGAGGATTGCGAGCATTCACAACATATTGAATCAACAGACTCAGAATGATAATGACAATGAATGCCAATAAGATTACCGGACTTATGGGATTAATCATAATGCAGGCAAGCAAGAGATTCAAGAACAATAGGCTGTTGAGGATTTTCACAAGAACGAATGGTATTGCGAAGTTTTTTTGTGAAGTACATGAATCAACTGAGGATGAGCGGATACTCGATAGGTGCACAAAGTTATCCGTAGGGGTATTCAATGACAAGGAACTGCAAGGCAGTAAGCTTAAAGGATTCTCAGAAAAAGGAAAGCAGTTCAGGGCATCTTGTAATAATAAGATCAATGGGATAGAATGTAAGATTGGCAAGTGTGTGCAGTTATCCATAAGGATATTTCGGTGGTATGGAATTGCAAAGGCAATAGGCACAAAGTCTCGAGAGAATACCGTAGAGTATCTTCAGAATCTTCTGATGCAGCACGCGATCATCTGAAATAAGGGGCTCTCCGGGCGGATGTGATCACGAGATCCTAATGTTTGAGTTAGTAAATCCATTTAACCTGAATAGGAGAGAGATCAGAGTCGCAGAGTATAGATGAGGAGTAAAAGATCCTAATACCACCCAATGGCGACGTGGGCCCGTAAGACACACAACCATGTTAGTAAAAGTTTTTCAGTGACTAGACTCAACTTCGGCCAAATAGTTGGAAAGGGGGCTACCTACAGGCAGTCGGCTCTGATACCAACTTGTGACGCCCTCGATTCAATCGTACACTAATCATACACGCAATTGTGTACAATCAAGATCAAGGACTCACGGGAAGATATCACAACACAACTCTAGACACAAATTAAAATAATACAAGCTTTATATTACAAGCCAGGGGCCTCGAGGGCTCGAATACATAAGCTCAAATACACAAGAGTCAGCGGAAGCAACAATATCTGAGTACAGACATGAGTTAAACAAGATTGCCTTAAGAAGGCTAGCACAAAAGCAACAACGATCAAAAGGCAAGGCCTCCTGCCTGGGAGCCTCCTAACTACTCCAAGTCGTCAGCGGTCGTCTCATAGTAGTAGGCACCCTCGGGGTAGCAGTAGTCATCAGTGGTGTCGTCTGGCTCCTGGTATCCGTCATCTGGTCACGACAAACGGGTATGGGGGAAAAGAGGTAGCAAAGCAGCCATGAGTACTCATCCAAAGTACTCGCAAGACTTACATCGGATCTAAACTAAGTATGCATCTGTATCAAAGGAAATGGGTTGTATCTGTGGACTAAACTGCAGAATGCCAGAAGGGAAGAGGAAAGCTAGCCTATCGAAGACGAGCATCTTCTGGAAACCACCATCTTGCAGCAACAGGAGGGAGTAGAGTAGCTTAAAGTAAAGTAGTAGAAGTGTTATCAACCTCGGCCAGAGATCCTTTCTCGACTCCCTGCGAGAAAGCAATCCCAGAGCCATACTATCCAGTTATCATCTCATAACCAAGTCTCATCTCAAGTATCCAGTTCTAGTTGTATCGATCGGGATACAACTCCAAGTGTCCGTTACCGTAGGACAGGCTATCGATAGATGTTTTCTTCCCTGCAGGGGTGCACCAACTTACCCACCACGCTCGATTAACTCCGGCCGGACACACTTTCCTGGGTCATGCCCGGCCTCGGCCAAACAATACGCCGCAACCCGACCTAGGCTTAATAGAGAGGCCAGCACGCCGGACTAAACCTATGCCCCCAGGGGTCATGGGCCATCTCCCCGGGAACTCCTACACGTTGCGAGGGCGGCCGGTGAGCAGACCTAGCTACCTCCCTAAAAAGGCAGGAGCTTACCAGTCCAACCCGGCGCGCGCCGCTCAGTCGTTGACGTCTATTAAGCTTTGGCCGATGCATACGACGCAGAACGCCCATACTATGCCCACGTGATGGTTAGTGCTATCAGGCCAGAGGCCCCTCGGATCAAATATCCAAATCATAGTGGATTAGGAACGCGCGGTAACGAGCAGAGACTCACGATCGATGTGACCCCGTCGCCCCGTCTCGAGTACTTGCGGCAAGGGCTAAGAATGCCCGGCCACGCCTCGTAAGTATCTCGCGGGCACCTTTTCCAGGTCAACCCGACTCCACATCACTCGCTATTAAGCTCGCGCGGGTACCCCTCAGAGTCGGCCCGTCTTTAGTAACATGGCTCAGTGTAAAGTCATAGTAACCATAGTAACTATGTGTCTACACCAAGGGGAAAACCCGAGGAATCACCCCCGATGAATCCCACTCGATGTTATCATCAAGGTGAACATAAGAGGATCCACCCTCGAGGTTCACACTTGAGGGGTTGCACGACAGAGCGGTAACGGAAGTGGTTAAGGAGGAAATCACCCTCGATGACCTCGACCGTATAGCTACACTGCAGAGATCTCATCAGGAGTGATGTAAGAGGTTCCACCCTCGGCACTCGATGGTAACTCTGCAGAGTTGTACAACTAGGGGGGTGATGTGCTGTGTCGGGGCCTATACCCCGATCACGTTGATCGAGTCATCAAACATAAAGCGAGGCAACTGGGACAAGGTGGGGGTCACTGATGGATCACTAACCAACCTATACTAAGCAGTTTAGGATAAGCAGGTAAGGTATGAAAGCAGGTAACAAAACAGGCTATGCGTCAGAGTAGGATCATACGGAAAGCAGTAGCAGTTCTAGTGCAAGCATGAGAGGGAAAGAAATGGGCGATATCGAAATGCTCAAGGGGGGTTTGCTTGCCTGGTTGCTCAGACAAGAAGGAGGGGTCGTCGGTGACGTAGTCGATCACAGCGGCATCATCGGTCTCGGGGTCTACCGGAGAGAAGAGTGGGAAGAAACAGTAAATATAAAGCAAACATAGCACCACAAAGCATAACATGGCAATATGATGTGCCGGGTGTGACCTAACGCGGTAGGAGGTGATACCGGCGAAGGGGGGAAATATCCGGGAAAGAATCCCCGGTGTTTCGCGTTTTTCGGACAGATGAAACGGAGGGAGAAAGTTGTGTGTTCACTATGCTAGGGATGCGTGGCGGACGAACGGGCTGTGTATCCAGATTTGTCTAGCCGTTCTGAGCAACTTTCATGTACAAAGTTTTTCGATTCGAGCTACGGTTTATTATATATGATTTTTTCAAAGTTTTACTCATTTTCTAAAATTATTATTAATTCAAAATTAATAGGAAAAATGCTATGGGTACCCAGCCTTGTGTACACAGAATGTACACAGAGGCTGACATGTGGGCCAGGGGACCCAGTTGACCAGTCAAAGGTTGACTGGTCAACAGAGGGTGGGGGCCCCCTGTCATTGACTAACTAGTAAACTAACAAATTTAGTTAGACTAATTATGTAGTTAACAGGTTAATTAACATGATTAATTATATTAATTAATTAACTTTATTTTTATTAATTTTTGCAAACTTTTTTTTGTTTTGGGGCTGGGCCCGTTCGGTCAGTGGCCCAAGGCCATTGTGGTCGTGTGGGCGCCAGCGGTGCGGGGCTGAACCCGACGGGGAGGCGAGGCGAGGCCACCGGGGCGCGATGGTGCTTGGCCGGCGTGGGCGACGAGTGCCAGCCCGCCTGGCAGGGCGCTACGAGGCAGCGGCGAAGGGAGGGCGCTGCCTGGAGCGGGGCGAGGTCGACGCTGGCGGTGGGGCGCCGGGGCGTAGGCGGGAGAGGGGCCACGCTAGGCGAGGCTGGCCGGAGCGAAGGGCAGCGCGTGGGGGCCTGCGGGCGGCGACGGGAGCGGCAGTGCGGGGAGCCGGGCGACCGGCGGGCAGCGGAGCAAGGCGACCGCGGCGAGCGGCAGCAGGGCGCAGCATGGCGCAGGCGGCACGTGCTCGCGCGGCGAGGCAGGGGAGAGGCCAAGAGGGCGCGGGCTGGCACGGGGGCATGCGCAAGGCGGCCAGGGCGCGGCCGTATCGGGTCATAGGGTGCGCGTGCGGTGCGGCGGGCGAGCAGGGGAGCGCCTGGGGCACGCGCCGAGAGCTACAAGGGGAACGACGTGGCGGCCACGGAGCGGATACAGGGAAGGGGGGAGGGCGATGCCCTCACCGGCGTTTGAAGAGGAGCGGGGCGGCGAGGCTCAACGTGGTCAGGTGGGGAGGAGGTCGGGGACGAGCGACGGAGGCGGTCCGGCGAAGTGGTCTGGCGACGTGGTGGTGGCGACGACGGGCGACAGCATCGGGTCGGCGACGAGGCGAGGCTGCCGCTTCAGGCGGGCACTGTGCGAGGGAGAGGAGGGGCGTGGAGGAGTCCGGGGGGCCGCGCCGGCGGCGGCTGGCGGCGGCTTGCATCGGACGCTAGTGTGCGGGATGAGGGGATCGGGCTCGATCCAGTTCCAGCGAGGGTGGGAGTGGGTGCGAGGAGTGGGGAACGTGGGGTGTCGGTGGGGTGGATTGGGTTTCGGGTTTAGATCGGGGGAGCGGGGCCATATAGGCCAGGGAGGGGTGTGGGAGTGGGCCGGCCTGACTGGTGGCCAGGTTGGCTGTGGCCCAATCGGGGGAGGAGGGGGGTTCTTTTCCATCTTTTTTTGGTTTCTTTAAAAAAAACGTTCCTGTTTTATTTATTTTTAGAGCATTTAGCCATTTTGTAAAAAGATGATTTCCCACAAATATTACCAAATGATTATCTACAACAACTTGAACATTTTTGTTTGCACGTTTGATAATTTTGAATCCTGACTTTAATTTAAATTTGAATTTGGACCGGATTCAAACCAACGCGAGTTTAACAACTGTAATCATGATGACATGGCATCATTAGCAGGGAATTACTCTAGCTTAATTATCCAGGCGTCACAATTAGGCTGAGGGCAGTCCCCTCCTATTCCTCGGCGGCAGACAGCCGCCCCATGAGATGATGTGAACGGCGAGGAAGAGGATGGCGGGGAAGAGCCGTCGGGCCAACTACTTTTCTCCTCTTGAAGTTGGGTTTGGTCGATGAAGACTCCACCGGCTCGCTCTGGCACGACACCCTCACAAACGGCACCCTATAGATGCTCGATCCATCAATCTCTGTTGGATGCTCCATCTGGGATCGATACTCCCACCATCGCTCCCTCACGATTGGATTCGGTGAATCTGTTCGCTCCATGGCCCAATGGAGCAGCTCTATGTACTCCCACGCGACTCCCTTCGGGAGTATCACCACCTTCACTCGCCGGTGGTGGTTTTTGAATGGAAGAGGAGAGGAGCAGTGCTGGTTTTGGATTAGAACAGGAGAGGAGCGACGCTGGTTTTGGATTGGAACAGGAGAGGAGGGGCGGTGGTTTTGAAATGGAAGAGGAGAGGAGCGGCGCTAGATTTAGATTGGAACAGGAGAGGAGCGGCGGTGGTTTAAGAGGAGAGGAGCGGCGCTGGTCTTGGAAGTATTGTTTTGTTTTGCGTATTTTGGGTCAAAGTTTGACCACGTACTGTATTTAACAAGAAAAATGTGAATGCATGTCACCAAAACTTGAATCGTTTGGTTCATATCTGAATGTACTTTCAAATTATATTATTTTTGCAACGTATAACATATATTTTGTTTGTGAAAATCATGGTCAATTATGACCCAGAATAAAAGGGAGACTAGTTAATGTAGGGTCACTTTCTTAATTGAAGGGTAAATTGATTTTGATTTTGATCCAGTCACAGCGCGCCGGCCCTCTCGTCCAATCCTAAATCGCCGTCGCATGCTCCTCTCCCTCTTCTCCATTACAAAACCACCTCCTCTCCTCTCCATCATCTCCATTCCAAAACCACCGCCTCGCCTCTCCCTCTTCTCCATTGCAAAACCACCTCCTCTCTCCTCGGACGGGGATCCCCTGACGTAGCCCATCTTGCCATTGAGACACTAACACATGGGTCCCACCAAGCGCGGGGCCCACTTGCCAGCGACCGAAAGGCAGGGAAACCTCTCCTCTCCATCATCTCCATTCCAAAACCACCGTCTCGCCTCTCCCTCTTCTCCATTGCAAAACCACCCCCTCTCCTCTCCATCATCTCCATTCCAAAACCACCGTCTCGCCTCTCCCTCTTCTCTATTGCAAGACCACCGTCTCTCCTCCCATCTTCCAAAGCTAGCACCAGACCACTCAGAAGGACATCTATGGAGAGGATGCAGCAACGAATCAGGCAGATCGCCGGCAGCGACCAGGTAAAGTTAGACAGGTTGAAGGAGATGCTCACTTGGTTTGAAAATGAGTGGGAGATTTCGAGGACGGTGATGACCATGTGGCAATGTATGCGAAAGAGCGTGACGGCGGCGATGTACTCCTCGGCGGCAGTCACGTCGCGGTCCTTCGAGTTCATCGAGTATCTCCTCTGGGCGATGGAGCAGAAAGATTCACCCGAGGTGAAAGTCAGGCGGAGGTGGTGGGCGTACAGGTCAAAGGTCGAGCACCCAGAGGATAACGAATCGATCGAGTATGGTGTGTCGTTCGTGAGGGTGCAGAGCCAGTCGGAGCCACATGAGTATTCATTCTACCACTGCAAGAGGAGGCCGTATGGTGCGACGTCACTTCCCCGCTGTTCTCCACGGTTCCCTCGACGCTTGCCTCGCTTCAACAGCGTCGGTAGGGTTTAAGGTAAGCTTCGCACTAACCTAATCTTCCATCTGCTCATGCTTACAATCAGTGTGACAGTTAATAAAAATCATGCTTACAATCAGTCTCCAAGTACTACGCCAATCACCCTAAAATAGCTCTGGACCTTTGGGTCAAAGTTGTGACACTGTGTACAAATAAAGAAAAATGGATTGGTGATTCTTTTAGAAAAGAGTACTCCCTAGAAAACTGCCAATATAAGCTACTATTATTATTTTTTTAAGTCTAAGCTACTAGTATTTGGTTAGAGGATTTGCTGCCGAGAAAGATCCATCCACAGTGAGTGCCACACATCCCACTGGTGGTGGTGGATGCCAATGCTTAGATGGAGCAGGGTTGGTGTCGGTAATTTTTACTTGCAGCTCACACTCTGCATATATGCCGGTTCCATCCGTACATTTGTGCAGTTCCACCAAAATGCAAATGAATAACCCTGTTTGCACAGATAATGAAAAAGCGTGATTACATTATAGTGGCACTAGTTTATGAAACATACACTAATAAATAGAAGAAAATATTGCGATAATATCATAGTATGCCATGCCGCGAGGGCGAGATGGGCCCTGCGACGCCTCATACGGTACGCCTCATACTGGAAATCGACCCAAGTCTCCCTGATACACCTTCTGCGAGTGATGAACATCAGTGTACAGCGGTAGTACAAGGAGGGGCCTTGAGACATTCCAATCTCTATTTTTGTGTAGATCAACTAAAATTAAGCACCCTAGTTTGCAAAAATGCTTAAACATTAACAATGGGAAAAGTTGATGAAACATATACTAACAAAGAGAAGCACTTTCTTAATCTACATTGGAAATGTAATGATAGAGAGGACACTCGCTCTATTTTAACTGTATTATTACTTCATTTTATCACTGGCACCTGGGTCGAGCAGGTGGCAAACGAGGTGTACCATGCGTCGCATGGATGGAGGCCGGGGGTGCTTAGACTGGGATGCTAAAGCTGGCTCTATCTTCCCCCTGATGTTTCTGTCGTAGCATTTGGGTTGTAATCCAAACTTGGTCGAGCCGGTGCTGCATCCCCCTACCTGCCTAGCCTATGTGGCAAATTATCAATCTTACTCAACTTTTCTTCTATAGAAGTATTAAAAACTTTTTGCGTATTGATAAATTCTTTAATATTATTCTAAAGATCAGAGGTGTTCCTATTATTATTATAATATTGATTTTCATAGGAATTACCATAATTATTAGAGGAATTACCAGGAAAAGTCCTAGGATTAAAATTACCTCTATAAGTATTGTTGTTGAAATTATTTCGAGAGATAAAATTCACATCTATGGCATCACTATTTTGCTCAATCAAAGTATACAAAGGCATATCATTAAGGTCAATAGGAGCACTTCTACTAGCAACCAATTTCATAAGAGCATCAACTTTTTCACTCAAAGAAGAAATTTCTTCAACCAAACTAACTTTTTTACTAGTAGGAGCTCTTTCGTATGCCATTGCGAATAATTTTCCATAATATTATCAAGCAATTTGGTGGCTTCACCCAAAGTAATTTCCATAAATGTACCACCTGCGGCGGAATCTAAAAGATTATGAGAAACAAAATTCAACCCCGCATAAAAAATTTGTATGATCATCCAAATATTTAACCCACGAGTTGGGAAATTCCTTAGCATCATTTTCATCCTTCCCCAAAATTGTGCAACATGCTCATGTTCAAGTTGCTTGAAATTCATGATCTGGGTTCTAAGGGAAATAATTTTTGCGGGTGGAAAATACTTAGTGATAAAAGCATCTTTGCACTTATTCCAAGAATCGATACTATTGCGAGGCAAAGAAGAGAACCATTTTTTTGCAGAATCATGCAAAGAAAACGGAAATAATTTCATCTTCATCACATCATTGTCCACATCTTTTTTCTTTTCCATATCGCATAATTCCACGAAGGTATTAAGATGGGACGCGGCATCCTCCTTAGGTGTACCGGATAATTGATCTTTCATAACGACATTCAACAAAGCAGTATTAATATCACAAGTCTCCACACTAGTGGCGGGAGGAGCAAGCGGAGTGCCAATAAAATAATTGTTGTTGGTATTTGAGAAATCACATAACTTGGTGTTCTCTTGAGTCATGATGACCGCACAACAAGATTGCACTCAAAAACAGATTTATCCTTAGAGATAGACCCCATCGTTTTATCCTTAGTAGCAACGATACATACGTGCCGATTCCCCTTCTGTCACTGGGATCAAGCACCGTAAGATCGAACCAACTACAAAGCACCTATTCCCATTGCAAGATAAATAGATCAAGTTGGCCAAAGAAAACCCAAATATCAGAGAAGAAATACGAGGCTATAGGCAATCATGCATAAAAGATATCAAAGAAACTCAAATACTTTCATGGATATAAAAAGAGATAGATCTGATCATAAACTCAAAGTCCATTGGATCCCAACAAACACACTGCAAAAGAGTTACTCCCTCCGTTCCTAAATATAAGTCTTTTAAGAGATTTCAAATGGACTACATACAGATGTATATAGACATATTTTAGAGTGTAGATTCACTCATTTTGCTCCGTATGTAGTCCATATTGGAATCTCTAGAAAGACTTATATTTAGGAACGGAGGGAGTACATCATATGGATCTCCAGGAAACCATTGTATTGAGAATCAAGAGAGAGAGAGAGAGAGAGGAAGCCATCTAGGTACTAACTATGGACCCAAAGGTCTACAAACAACTACTCACGCATCATCGGAGAGGCACCAATGGAGGTGGTGAACCCCATCCGAGATGGTGTCTAGGTTGGATCTGGTGGTTCTAGACTCTGCGGCGGCTGGATCAATATTTCATCGACTCCCCTAGGGTTTTGGGAATATTGGGGTATTTATAGAGAAAAGATGTGGTCCGAGGGACACCCGAGGTGGGCACAGCCCACCAGGGCGCGCCTGGGCCTCCTGGCGCGTCCTGGTGGGTTGTGATCCCCTCGGGGCACCCCCAGGCGCAGTTAGGGCCCATTGTGTTCCTTCTGTCCCATAAAAAATCTCTGAAAAGTTTCATGGTATTTGAACTCCGTTTGATATTGATTTTCTGCGATGTAAAAAACATGAAAAAAACAGCAACTGGCACTTGGCACTATGTCAATAGGTTAGTACCAAAAATGATATAAAATGATTATAAAACATCCAAGGTTGATAATATAACATCATGGAACAATCAAAAATTATAGATACGTTGGAGACATATCAGCATGTCCTGTTCGGCCTGAAATTGCTGTTGTTTCTTTTTTAGGCTCCTCGTAGTTGCAATTAGTTGTCGCTTAAAGTGTTCTTGCTCGATGGACTCCTCTGGCACGATGAAGTCTTCTTTTCCGAGGCTGACGTCCTCCTCAGAGACCAGTAGATAGTTACTATCCTCCGAATCCTCATTCCCGACAAGCTCGTCGGGGTTGACTTGTCCCTCCTCCCA
Source organism: Triticum urartu (assembly GCF_003073215.2). Lineage (NCBI taxonomy): Eukaryota > Viridiplantae > Streptophyta > Magnoliopsida > Poales > Poaceae > Triticum > Triticum urartu. The sequence continues at coordinate 578,481,133 of NC_053024.1, forward strand.
CTCATCCTGCTCGGACGCAGGCTCGGTGGGGTCTTCAGGATCTTCGGCATTATCTGGAGTGTTATTGTCTCCGGTGCTGCTATTACTGTCCTTTTCGCGACATGATTTTGAGCGGCGCCACTAACGTCGATGTTTTGGTGGTGCCTCGACGGGCTTATCCTCGCTCGGATCCTTCCTGCCGTCGTCGTCATCCTTTCTAGGTGTATCCACCATATACACATCATATGTGGAGGTGGCCGTCCATCACCCTATAAATGGAGGGTCTTGGCCTGGTTTGTCTCCGGCATCGTCGTCCATACCGTCGATGTCCTCGGAGGCGTAATCTAGCATGTCGGTTAAGTCCTCGACAGTGGCTATTAAGTGGGTGGTGGGTGGGACGTAAAATTCCCGACTCTCATCCCTTAATCCGGGCTGGGCGTAGTTTGGAGATGATACTTCCGTGATGGCGAGAGATCGCATTAAGTCTAGGGCCTCGGTTAAGAGCGAGGGCTGGACAGGGAACTAGGGACCTGCGAGGCCGGGCATAGTAGATTCTACCAGGCCGTGCTCACTGGACGCAGGCCTTGAGAGTTTGGAGTTAGAGTCTAGGGGCGAGTTCGGCTCCCCGATAATAGGGAGAGTCTTGTTTGATTCCAGGTTTGCCGAAAACACAGTCGCCTTTGGGTCTTCGGTAGAGAGCTCCGTAGTAGGAGAGAGTCCGGTAGGTTCCAAACTCTCGCCTTCGGACGAGGTGGACTGCTCTGGATCTAAGGCCAGGGCAGAGATGATAGTTGGTCCTTGAGTGGTGGCTGATGATGGATCCGATGGGTTTCCTTCTTGGAGATAAGGAATAGTGGTTGAGGCCTTGAACCCTTCAAATATTGTCAGCATTCTGGGAACGGGGGTCCCCAGACTTGCCTGCCTGCAGCCCATGGCGTGGCTCTACGAGCGGGCCTGAACGGCCCATCTTCACCAACAAGCACCCAAGACCCTCGCGAGGGGCCGAGCCTCGCGAGGCGGACGACACAAGACCTCCTCGGGAGCGCCCTCACCAGGCTGTCTCACGAGGGGCGCAGAGTTCAAGGCAAGGCAAACCTCGCGAGGTTCCAATGATGTGAGCCATGATGATTAAGATCGGGTAGGCGCCAGGTGGGCGCCAGCATGCACACTGTCCTTGTTTCCTCTTTGGAGCTAAGGAAGCAAGCGCAGGCGCGGAGTACCAGGCGTCAAGTAAAGGTTTCCATATCAGTGCAACGAGACCAAGACCAGCAGGACGGCAAGATGGAGGTCATCATGGAGCCCAAGGCGGCGTCACTACGAGAGCCTTTTGCAGGCGAAGACTGCTTTTGTCAGGATAAGTTGTACTAGTTGTCCCCTTTCAAATTGGCCGTTGTTGGCTCCCTTCCCGCTCAATATTTGGGGAGAGGACCAGGGCCTCTATAAATAGGACTAGCCACCACCATAGCTAGGAAAGGAGATCCGAACAACCACAAGTTCACCAAGCACAAGAACACCTCTCCTCAGGAGGATGTTCTTCCCCTTGTACTGTTCATCCTTAGCCCAAGAGGCAATCCACCACCACCACACTGGAGTAGGGTATTACACCACAACGGTGGCCCGAACTAGTATAAATCTTGTGTCCTTTGTGTTGCGAGTTCGTCGAGTTAGCCCTTCAGATCTTAGCGAAGCTAGGACGTGGATCGATAGAGGGAGATCTTTGCACGCACCCCAGTGTTCGAACCTTGAGGGTTTTGCCGGAAACCGAGATCTGACAAATATCAAGTCTCCTCGGATATCAGCGATGTAATTCAGGCTCCCGAATCTGATCTGATGACCAGGGCATAGCTGTCGATCTGTTCACGCTGACCATTCGATTTGGCATGCAGAGCGAAGCCGCCAAACACAAAAAGTTGAACAGGGATAAAAGTTTCCCCGGAAACAACATCGTTGTTGATGATCGAACGAGCCATCGAACCTTCCGTCGTCGGCACAGTGGAACTCTCAATGAAAGCACTAGTGCCGGTGTCAAAACCGGCTGATCTCGGGTAGGGGGTCCCGAACTATGCGTCTGAGGGTCGAAGGTAACAAGAGACACAGGGAACACGATGTTTATCCAGGTTCGGGCCCTCTTAATGGAGGTAAAACCCTACATCCTGCTTGATTGTATTTGATGAGTATAGGGGTTACAAGAGTCGATCTACCTCGAGATCATAATGGCTAGAACCCTAGATGTCTAGCCTATATGAATTTTGATGCCCTCTACAGATTAAACCCTCCAGTTTATATAGACATCGGATGGGCCTAGGGTTGTACAGAGTCGGCTTGCAGAAGAAGGTAATTATACACCCGGACACCAATCTTGCCATCCACGCATAGGAGAGTCCTATCCAGACACGGGGAAGGTCTTCTACCTTGTAACTTCACGGCCCATCAGTCCGGCCCATATTACCCAGCCCGGACACCCGAGGACCCCCTAATCCAGGACTCCCTCAGCAAGAGTTCAAGCTTGGGGATGCCCAAGGCACACCAAGTAAATATTTCAAGGATACTCAAGCATCTAATCTTGGGGATGCCCCGGTTGGCATCCCATCTTTCTTCTTCAACAATTATTGGTATATCTCGGTTTTTGTTTTGTTCACATGATATGCGTCTTTTGTGTTTACTTTTATTTTCCTTTATGAACCATGCTAGTATGAGATAGCCCTTCATTGCTTTGTAGAATGCTCTTTGTGCTTCACTTAAATCTTTTGAGTATGGCTTTATAGAATGCTCTTTGTGCTTCACTTAAATCTTTTGAGTATGGCCTTATAGAATGCTTCGTGTGCTTCACTTATATATTTTGAGCTTGGATGTTGGTAAATCTATATTAATTGTAGAATGCTCCATGAACTTCACTTATATCTTTTGCAGTATGAATAAGACTAACATCGAAATTGGTCTTGGAAGAGTATCATTAAAATATCATGTCTAGCTAGGGGTGTTAAACAATAACGCTTGTTGGGAGGCAACCCAATTTTATTTTTATGGTTTTGGTTTTTGGTTCTGTTTTTCAATAAATACACATTATTACCTCTGTAGTAATTTTGTTTTGGTGTTTTAATTAGTGTCTGGGCCAAGTAAGACCTTTGGGATGGCTAACGGTGATAGTTGATTTGATCTTGCTGAAAAACAGAAACTTTTGAGCATAGTAAAATAATTTTCAAAAATCACAGAAGTGTGCTTTTGATCTGAATGTTTTACACAAGATTGATATATAAATTTCCTAGGTTGTCCTAATTTTTCAGAATTTTTGGAGTAACAGACGTATGGTTGTTGTTCAGATCATTATAGATTGTTCTATTTTTGAGATTATGTTTTCAATGCATAGTTTGCTTATTTTCTAGTTTCTATGGATGATATTGCTCAATATAAATTGTATAAATGATATGGTACAATAGGAATTGTGTGAGAATAGTTATGAATCTTATCTTGATAGTACCAAAGTGAATGGTTTACTCTTTATCATACTAACTCATCTCACGAAGTTCCGTTAAGTTTTGGGTGATTGAAGTTTTCAAGTTTTGGGTGAGATATCGATACGAGGAGAATAAGGAGTGGAAAGACCCTAAGCTTGGGGATGCCCAAGGCACCACAAGGTAATATTCAAGGAAGACTCAAGCGCATAAGCTTGGGGATGCCCCGGAAGACATCCCCTCTTTCGTCTTCAAAACCATCGGTATACCTTACTCGGAGCTATATTTTTATTCGTCACATGATATGTGTTTTGCTTGGAGCGTATTTTCATTTTACTTGTTGTTTGAATAAAATCATTGGATCTGAAATCTTGAATGAGAGAGAGTCCTCCCATGGGTATTAAACTGTTTTACTACTTATTGATCTTCACTTATATCTATCTAGAGTAGTTTTGTCATTTACTCTCGTGCTTCACTTATATCCTATGAGTAAATGGTTGAGTGAATTGAATATCATAAATCTGAAATTATATATGCTTCAAATGCTTATCCCATGGGGAGTAATGAATTCACATATAAGAAGTATAGGTGGTAAAATTTATTGAAAGTTAGCAAACACAACATTGGTCACTTGACCAATTCATGAAAGAATATTGAAGGAAGAGAGATTTCACATGTAAATATACTATCTTGGACATCTTCTATGATTGTGAGCCCGATTAATTATTTTCAAACTTGAGCAAATTAGTTGAAGTTGGACAAGGAAGACAACATAATGAGTTATATTTGGGTATATTTGCATAGAAGTTATATTGTTATGGATCCTCTAACATGTGGTTCTTGCTTAGGATCTTTTGCTAGCCAAAATTTTGTACTAAGTAGAGATACTACTTGTGCATCCAAAACCCTTAAACCCCGTATCATGTCATGAGTGCCCACCATATCTACCTATGTATTGAATAAGATCCTTAAAGTAAGTTGTCATCGGTGCAGAAAGCAATAAAAAATTGCTCCTAAATATGTATGATCTTTTATTGTAAGGGAAAATAAGCGTTGTATAAACTTGTGATGGTAAAGAAATAAAAGCGATGGACTACATAATAAATGTTGCTACCACAAAGGGCAATACAATGTGACGTTCCTTTGCATTAAGGGTTTGCACATCCAAAATTAAAAAGTGCATGACAACCTCTTCTTCCCTCTACGAAGGGCCTATCTTTTACTTTCATGTATTTACTTTTATGCAAGAGTCAGTAGTCTTCCTTCTTATTTCAACCTCAATTATTCTTTAGTTGGCAAGCATCATGTGGTGGGGAAAGATCCAAGCATATATGGCCATTCAAATATATTTGATCATGAATTATTATTGTTGGCAATTGATATGTCTCCAACGTATCTATAATTTATGAAGTATTAATGCCATGTTTACAATAGTTTTATATGATTTTTGTATGCTTTGATTAGAACTAACCCGGACTGACGCTGTTTTCAGCAGAACTACTGTGGTGTTGTTTTTGTGCAGAAATAAAAGTTCTCGGAATGCGATGAAAATCAACGGAGAATTTTTCTGGAAAATATAAAAAATACTGGAACAAAAATCTACCAGAGGGGAGTCCCATGGGCCCCACGAGGGTGGGGGCGCGCCCACCCCCCTGAGCGCGCCCCTGTGCCTCGTGGACTTCCCGTGGGGCCCCCTGACTTGTTCCCGATGCCAACCTCTCCTATAAATGCCCAAACCTCCAGAAAATAACCTACCTCATAAGTTCCGCCGCCGCAAGCCTCTATAGCCACGAGAAATCAATCTAGGCCCTCTCTCACACCCTGCTGGAGGGGACCATCATCACCGGAGGCCATGGAGGAGGATCCTAGAGGGGCCATCATCACCATGAAGGCCAAGGACCAGAGGGAGAACCTCTCCCCATCCAGGGGGAGTCCTTGGAGGAGGAAGCACAAGGGGGAGAACCTCTCCTCATATCTCTCGGTGGCACCGGAGTGCCATCAGGAGGGGAATCATCGCTGTGGTGATCGTCTTCATCAACATCACCATCATCATCACTATCCTCATCTCTTTTATGCGGTCCACTCTCCCGCACCCCGCTGTAATCCCTACTTGAACATGGTGCTTTATGCCACATATTATGATCCAATGACGTGTTGCCATCCTATGATGTTTTCAGTAGATTTCCTTTGTCTATGGGTTGATTGATGATCTAGATTGGTACGAGTTGTATGTTTTATTTTGGTGCTGTCCTTTTGTGCCCTCCGTGTCGCACAAGCGTGAGGGATTCCTACTGTAGGGTGTTGCAATATGTTCATGATTCGCTTATAGTGGGTTGCTTGAGTGACAGAAGCATAAACCCGAGTAAGGGGGTTGTTGCGTATGGGATAAAGGGGACTTGATGCTTTAATGCTATGGTTGAGTTTTACCTTAATGATCTTTAGTAGTTGCAGATGCTTGCTAGAGTTCCAATCATAAGTGCATATGATCCAAGAAGATAAAGTATGTTAGCTTATGCCTCTCCCTCATATGAAATTACAATGACGACTATGGGTCTTGTTAACAATTACCTAAGACAATTCCGCACACCGACTAATCATTATTCCACACTCGCTATTTATAATATTTAGTAATATATTCTAAATTTATGATAACAACACCTACTTTCATATTTTAGCTCTCTAATACCATGCAAAGTTATCCTCTTCATACCCACAACGTAGTTTTATTTCTCGTTTCTAGTTGGAAGCAAACGTTCGGTGTACGTAGAGTCGTATCAGTGGCAGACAGGGCTTCAGAGAATATTGATCTTACCTTTAGCTCCTTGTGGGTTCAACACTTCATACTTATGTAACACCCCGGATGTAACCTGCCATAATTGTATTCCAACTCTTGCCATTTCCGGCACTAAGTTATGATATTTCCTCGTTGTCGGGTTTTTTCCTTCGTGTGCTTTGGTCTTTGTCTTGCATCTCATATCATGTCATCATGTGCATTGCATTTGCATACGTGTTCGTCTTTTGCATCCGAGCATTTTCCCCGTTGTCCATTTTGCATTCTGGCGCACCTATGTCCTCCGGTGTCCCTTTCTACCTCTCTTCGTGTGCGGGTGTTAAACGTTTTCGGATTGGACCAAGACTTGTCATGCGACCTTGGTTTACTACCGGTAGACCGCCTTTCAAGTTTCATGTCATTTGGACTTCGTTTGATACTCCAACGGTTAACCGAGGGACCGAAAAGACCTCGTGTGTGTTGCAGCCCAACACCCCTCCAAAGTGGCCCAAAACCCACCTAAACCTCCTCCATCACCTAGGCCGTTCGATCACGATCGCATGGCCGCAAACCGTGCTCAATTTGGAGCCTCCTAGCTCCCTCTACCTCTATATAAAGGCCTCCCCTCGAAATTTCCGGATCCCTACACCCCTAACCCTAGCTCCCCGCCTCTCTGCGCGCCGGACATTGTTCGCCCGCGCCGGGCACCTCCCCGCCGACGCCCACGGCCAACCGGACGCCGACACCTGTCCACATCGCCGCCGCAGCCCGCCAGGCCCGCAACCGGCCCTCCCTGGCCCGCGTTGTCCCGCCGCCCACGCTGGCCTCCCGCTCCGCCGCCGACGCCTTTCGCCGCCCTGCCGCCGACCTCGAGTCCGGCGAGCTCCGCCACCGGGCCGCCCTGCTCCGGCGACCTAGCCCCCACGCCGCTCGGAGTCCGCCGACCTAGCCCCCGCGCCACCCGGAGTCCGCCGACCTGCACCACGGCCACCTCCACCGCCCCAGCTTCCTCTCCATCCTCCTCCGGCCGGTTCCCGATCTCCGGCGAGCTCCGCAGCATCTCCGGCCACCACGACCTCCATCTCCGGCGACCCCCATCCCTGGCAGCTACAGTACCCCGGCTGGATCCCGATCTGGATCTAACCACCTCGGTTGACTTTTTCCCCCGAAACCCTAATATTTTTTGCATTCTTCCACATGTCATAACTTCATAACCGTTGCTCCGATTCGTGCGTGTAGCATATCGAAATGTTCGTCTCGACGAGTACTTCATTTCATCTCATTGCATCATGTTCATTTGTGCTCATCTTGATGCCCTAAATGCTGTTGGAAGAGGGCTATGTGATGTTTGTTTCAGATCCGTATCAGCATATGCACTTTTGTCATTTTTGCCATGATTAATGTGTGCCTCTTATGAACTTGAGCCCTACATGAGTTTTGAAGTATGTCATGCCATCTTTACAGGTGTGTATGCCATGTATTTTTGTGATCTCTGTGGTGACTAGCACAAGCATGCAAAGTAGCTTACTTAATGTTGCTGATTTCAGCGACTTAGAATTTCACCAAGTCCTTTTCCTGCTGTAATTTTTATGCCATGTGTTCATGTTGCTACCAAGTGATCCATGCCTCTTTTGAGCATGATCAGTAAGGATGTTTTGTAGATATTGTGGTGCTCTATCCATCCATGTCTTTGTTTGCATTTATGGAGCACCCTAGCTTGAGTCAATCGAGCTCTACTTTTGCTATAAAATGTTCCTGGCAGATTGTTAACATGTTTAGCAATTTGGCCGAGCTTGTTGTAATTGATTCGTGCATGCTATGTTGTTGTTCTTGCCATGTTTAGCTTCTATGCCATGTCTACTTGCTGGGTGTATGCTTAGTTTGTCATGCAGTGCCTTGTGGTGAGTGCATCGAGCTCGTAAACATGCCTACTTGATATCTGTTTTGCCATGTTCTAGTTTTTCACTAAGTCTGAAACTGTTAACGATAATTGCTATGTTCACATGGTTGCCTTTGTATTTTCTGATCCCTTTTGGCTTATGGTCAGTAAGGGACTTTTGCTTTATGCTTTGAGTAGCTTCGTGCCATGCCTTGCTTTGCCATGATATGTTCCTGTAGCATGTAGTTACCTTGCTCTAAACATTGCTTCCTGATGTTAAATTCCTGACTTGATGTTTATTTCACTAAGTCTATAACCTGATATCTTTTACACTTTTGCCATGCTTGTTTGAACCTGCTATTTAGTGAATTAGCCGTAGCTCAGTGTTCATCTTTTGTCAAGCTTCTTAAGTGGATCCCTGCCATGTATTTTGTTGTCATGTTGGAGTGCTGCAGCATGTTGTTCTTGATGCATTTAGATGGTCTCGTGCTGTTAATCGCAGACCGGTGCCATATTTGTTTTGCTTGTCATTTCCAAACCGTGCATCCGATTCTGGTGATCTTTATATCGATTTCGACCGAAATCAACTCACCTTTCTAGTGGCACTCTTGGTTTTCCAAGTTGAAGCCAGGTTCAAACATTCCTTTTCAAATCATGCATATGCATCGCATATCGCATCCCGCATATCATGACATGTTTTGCATCATGTTGTTTGTGCATTGCACGTGGTTGATTGTGTCTCCCTTTGCTTGTTGTTCTTGCTTGGGTAGAGCCGGGAGATGAGTATGTGATCGAGGAGCCCGTTGAGTATGCTTACGAGGATCAAGTCACCTCGGAGAACTTTGCAAGCAAGATGACCATACCCTCGAAATCACTTCTATCTTTGCTTGCTAGATGCTCGCTCTTTTGCTATGCCTATGCTACGATACCTACCACTTGCTTATCATGCCTCCCATATTGCCATGTCAAACCTCTAACCCACCTTGTCCTAGCAAACCGTTGTTTGGCTATGTTACCACTTTGCTCAGCCCCTCTTATAGCGTTGCTAGTTGCAGGTGAAGATTGGAGTTTGTTCCTTGTTGGAACATGTTTATTGTTGGGATATCATTATTATGCCTTGTCTACTTTAACGCACCTATATACTTGGTAAAGGGTGGAAGGCTCGGCCTTATGCCTGGTGTTCTGTTCCACTCTTGCCGCCCTAGTTTCCGTCATACCGGTGTTATGTTCCTTGATTTTTGCGTTCCTTACACGGTTGGGTTATAAAGGGAACCCTTGACAGTTCGCCTTGAATAAAACTCCTCCAGCAAGGCCCAACCTTGGTTTTACCATTCGCCACCTAACCTCTTTTTCCCTTGGGTTTCCGGAGCCCAAGGGTCATCTTTATTAAACCCCCCGGGCCAGTGCTCCTCTGAGTGTTGGTCCAAAACAGAGCCACTTGCAGCGCCACCTCGGGGAAACTTGAGGGTTGGTTTTAGTTGTACGTAGTGTTCATCCGGTGTGCCCTGAGAACGAGATATGTGCATCTCCTATCGGGATTTGTCGGCACAGCAGGTGGTCTTGCTGGACTTGTTTTACCATTGTCGAGATGTCTTGTAACCGGGATGCCGAGTCTGATCGGATTATCTTGGGAGAAGGAATATCCTTCGTTGACCGTGAGAGCTTGTGATGGGCTAAGTTGGGACTCCCCTGCAGGGATTTGAACTTTCAAAAGCCGTGTCCGCGGTTATGGGCAGATGGGAATTTGTTAATGTCCGGTTGTAGATAACCTGAGACTTAACTTAATTAAAATGAATCAACAGAGTGTGTGGCCGTGATGGTCTCTTTCCGGCGGAGTCCGGGAAGTGAACACGGTTCTTGTGTTATGATTGAACGTAGGTTGTTCTAGGATCACTTCTTGATCATAGTTCATCGATCGTGCCTTTGCCTTCTCTTCTCGGTCTCCTTTGCGTATGTTAGCCACCATATATGCTAGTCGCTTGCTGCAGCTCCACATCATACTTTTACCCTTCCTATAAGCTTAAATAGTCTTGATCGCGAGGGTGTGAGATTGCTGAGTCCCCATGACTCACAGATTACTTCCGAAACCAAATGCAGGGACCGATGATACCGCTCTAGGTGATTCGACTAAGCTCAAGTGGGAGTTCGATGAGGACTCAGGACGATACTACGTTTCCTTTCCAGACGATCAGTAGTGGTGCCCAGTTGGGGCGATCGGGGACATTGTTGCTTTTGGGGTTTATCTTCATTTTGGTTCCGTAGTCGGACCTTGAGTGTAACTGGATGAATGTAATGATATTTATGCTATTTGTGTGACGTGGCGAGTGTAAGCCAACTATGTTACTCTTGTCCCTTATTTATTACATTGGTTGTTGTGAAGATTACCTCACTTGCGACATTGCTTACAATGCGGTTATGCCTCTAAGTCATGCTTTGACACACGGGAGATATAGCCGCATCGTGGGTGTTACAACTTATCACTTCCACCATTGGGAATTTCTACGATGATTCCCTACACTTGGGTATTATCAAGCTCTTTTCTGGCGCCGTTGCCGGGGAGCAATAGCGTGGGGTTGATATTCTTGTGTATGCTTGTTTGCTTTCTTAACTAAGTAGATTTTGTTTTTCATTTTTTTGTTTCTCTTTAGTTGTGGGTGAAACAGACGAAAAAAATATAAAAGAATGAAAATACCAAAAAAATACTTGCCTCTCATACCTAAAAAGTTTTTTCAATAAGAGAAGTGATTGGAAGGTTATGCATTGGAGAAATGAGGGTCGACCTTGAACACTTGTGTTCATGCTCATGGAAACAATGTAAAAAAATTCATGGAAGCTTCTCTGAAAATAATTATCCCCTTGTATATATCCATTGTATTATAAAAATAATGTGCCAAGCCTTGGTTTTAGGATGATTAGATTGCTTGTTTACTTTGTGCAGTACAAAAACAGAAACTTTGGCTGTAGCGCGTGATTTTACATTTTTTTACTGGGAAGTAAAATGGGTCTGAAATTTTTTTAAAATTACTTCTGTACAAATTGTTTAAATTTTCATATTTTTTTACAATTTTTTTGAGTTACATAAGTTTACTAAACTTCCAGATTACTACAGACTGTCCTGTTTTTGACAGATTCTGTTTTCTATGAGTTGTTCGCTTATTTTGATGAATCTATGGGTAGTATCAGGGGGTATGAACCATGGTAAAGTTGGAATACAGTAGATATAGTTCTAATATGAAATTGGAATAAGTTTGCAACAGTACCTAAAGGTAGTGATTTGCTTTATTTACACTAACGGATCTCATAAAGTTTTTGTTAAAGTTTTGTGTGGATGAAGTGTTCGAAGATCGAGGAGCTATCAGTATGAGAACAATAAAGAGAGGCAAGAGCTCAAGCTTGGGGATGCCCAAGGCACCCCAAGTAAATATTCTAAGGATACTCAAGCATCTAAGCTTGGGGATTCCCCGGTTGGCATCCCATCTTTCTTCTTCAACAATTATCGGTATACCTCGGTTTTTGTTTTGTTCACATGATTTGTGTCCTTTGTGTTTTCTGTTTTTCCTTTAAGAACCATGATAGTATGAGATATCCCTTCATTGATTTATAGAATGCTTCCGTGCTTCACTTATATCTTTTAAGTATGATCTTATAGAATTGCTCTTTGTGCCTCACTTAAATATTTTGAGTATGGTTTTATAGAATGCTTCGTGTGCTTCACTTGTATATTTTGAGCTTGGATATTGGTTAGTATATATTAATTGTATAATGCTCAATGAACTTCACTTATATCTTTTGGAGTATGAATAATACTATAATCTAAAGTGGATTTGAAGAGTGTCAACTTTAGTTAGTAATGATTCCACTATTTCGAATGAGAAGAATTTTTCTTATGTGGAGAGTAGTAAAATTTCTATGCTTGTAGATGATGAAAATAATGCTTTGTGTGATGGTTATATTGTTGAATTCATTCATGATGCTACTGAAAATTATTATGAGGGAGGGATATATGCTTGTAGGAGTTGCAATAATATCAAGTTTCCTCTCTATGTGCTTAAAGTTTTGAAGTTATCCTTGTTTTTCCTTCCTATGCTAGTTGATCCTTGTTCCTATAAATTGTGTGCTCACAAAATCCCTAGGCATAGGAAGTGGGTTAGGTTTAAATGTGCTAGTCATATTCTTCATGATGCTCTCTTTATGTTTCAATTCTTATCTTTTATGTGAGCATCATTGAAATCATCATGCCTAGCTAAAAGGCATTAAAGAAAAGCGCTTGCTGGGACACAACTCAATATTTACCCTTACTGTTTTTGTGTGTTCTCATGGTTAAGCTACTGTATTAATTATGTGTTATAGCTTTTGTTTCAATAAAGTGAAGTAAGACCTTTGGGAAGACTTGGGTGAAAGTTAATGTGATCTTGCTGTAAAAAACAGAAACTTTGCACTCACGAGATTAGCTGTCATTTTTTACAGAAGAGTGCGATTGAGTTGATTCTTTTTACAAAAGATTAATAAAAAAATTCCTCACGTCCTCCAATTTTTTTAGAATTTTTGGAGTAGCATAAGTATGGTTTCTGTTCAGATCATTACAGACTGTTCTGTTTCTGATAGATTCTGTTTTCATTGCATAGTTTGCATGTTTTCTAGTTTCTAGGGCCAATATTTCTCAATATATATATTGTAGAAATGATATGGTATAGTAGGAATTGTGTGAGAACAATTATAAACCTTGTCTTTGACAGTACCAAAGTGAATGGTTTACTCTTTATGATACAAACCTATCTCACGAAGTTCCGTTAAGTTTTGTGTGGTTGAAGTTTTCAAGCTTTGGGTGAGATATCGATATGATGAGAATAAGGAGTGGAAAGACCCTAAGCTTGGGGATGAACAAGGCACCCCAAGGTAATATTCAAGGAAGGCTCAAGCGCCTAAGCTTAGGGATGCCCCGGAAGGCATCCCCTCTTTCGTCTTCAAAACTATCGGTATACCTTACTCGAAGCTATATTTTTGTTCGTCACATGATATGTGTTTTGCTTGGAGCGTATTTTAAATTTAACTTGCTGTTGGAATAAAATCATTGGATCTGAAATCTTGAGTGAAAAAGAATCCTCCCATGGCTAGCTAATTATTTGACTACTCAGCGTTCTTCACTTATATCTTTTTGGAGTAGTTTGTCATTTACTCACGCGCTTCATGTATATCCTATGAGTAAATGGTTGAATGAATTGAATATCATAAATCTGAATTTATATAGGTTTAATATGCTTATAACATGGGGAGTAATGACTTCACACATAATAAGTATATGCAGTAAACTCATTGAAAGTTAGCAAACGCAGAATTGGTCACTTGAACAATTCATGAAACAATATTGAAGGAATAGAGATTTCACATATAAATATGATATCTTGGACATCTTTTGCAATTGTGAGCACTCATTAAAATATGACATACTAAAAGGTTGATGTTGGACGAGGAAGACAACTTAATGGGTTATGTTTTCCTATATCTGAAATGTTTTATTGTCTTGGATCATCCGACATGTTGAGCTTGCCTTTCCCCCTCATGCTAGCCAAATTCTCTGCACCAAGTAGAGATACTACTTGTGTTTCTGAATATCCTTAAACCCAGTTTTGCCATCAGAGTCCACCATATCTACCTATGGATCGAGTAAGATCCTTCAAGTAAGTTGTCATTGTTGCAAGCAATAAAAATTGCTCTCTAAATATGTATGATCTATTAGTGTGGAGAAAATAAGCTTATACGATCTTGTGATGTGGAAGAAATAAAAGCGACGGACTGCATAATAAAGGTCCATATCACAAGTGGAAATATAAAGTGACATTCTTTTGCACTAAGATTTCATGCATCCAACCATAAAAACACATGACAACCTCTACTTCCCTCTGCGAAGGGCCTATCTTTTATTTTTGTCCTATACTTTATACAAGAGTCATGGTGGTCATCACCTTTCCTTTTTACACTTTTTCCTTTGGCGAGCACTTTGTGTTGGAGAGATCCGTATATATATATATCCAATTGGATGTAGGTTTTCATAAATTATTATTGTTGACATTACCCTTGAGGTAAAAGGTTGGGAGGCAAAACTATAAGCCCATATCTTTCTCTGTGTTCGATTAAAACTTTGAACCCATAAATATCACGTGAGTGTTAGCAATTGTGAAAGATTAAATGATAGTTGAGTATGTGGAGTTTGCTGGACCAAAGCTCTTACATATACCCTTCCCAAAAATAAGATGCATTGCAATTGTTTGATGACTAAGATCATGGTTTGTTAGTTTTCAAGAAAGTTTATGATCTATACTTTAACATGTGAATAGCTTGTTACTTGATCATGAGAAGTTTTATGAGTTGAGCTACTATTATGATATATAATGATGCTAGAAAAAGTGATTGAAACTATCATTGATCAAACTCATGCACTTGCTAGCATTCACACTTCATAAATTATTTCTTTTATCATTTACCTACTCGAGGACGAGCAGGAATTAAGCTTGGGGATGCTGATACATCTCCAACCTATCTATAATTTATGAAGTATTCATGCCATGTTTACAATAGTTTTATATGATTTTGGTATGATTTGATTAGAACGAACCCGCACTAACGCTTCAGCAGAACTACCGTGGTGTTGTTTTTGTGCAGAAATAGAAGTTCTCGGAATGCGATGAAAATCAACGGAGAATTTTTCTAGAAAATATAAAAATACTGGGACAAAAATCTACCAAAGGGGAGTCCCGTGGGCCCCACGAGGGTGGGGGCGCCCACCCCCCTGGGCACGCCCCTGTGCCTCGTGGACTTCCCGTGGGGCCTCCTGACTTGTTCTCGATGCCAACCTCTCCAATAAATGCCCAAACCTCCAGAAAATAACCTAGATTGGAAGTTCCGCCGCCGCAAGCCTCTGTAGCCACAAGAAATCAATCTAGGCCCTCTCTGGCACCCTGCCGGAGGGGGCCATCATCACCGGAGGCCATGGAGGAGGATGCCGGAGGGGCCATCATCACCATGAAGGCCAAGGACCAGAGGGAGAACCTCTCCCCATCCAGGGGGAGGCCATGGAGAAGGAAGCACAAGGAGGAGAACCTCTCCTCCTCTATCTCGGTGGCACCGGAGTGCCATCGGGAGGGGAATCATCGCCGCAGTGATCTTCTTCATCAACATCACCATCCTCATCTCTTTTACACGGTCCACTCTCCCGCACCCCGCTGTAATCCCTACTTGAACATGGTGCTTTATGCCGCATATTATGATCCAATGATGTGTTGCCATCCTATGATGTTTTGAGTAGATTTCCTTTGTCTATGGGTTGATTGATGATCTAGATTGGTACGAGTTGTATGTTTTATTTTGGTGTTGTCCTATTGTGCACTTCGTGTCACGCAAGCATGAGAGATTCCCGCTGTAGGGTGTTGCAATACGTTCATGATTCGCTTATAGTGGGTTTCTTGAGTGACAGAAGCATAAACCTGAGTAAGGGGGTTGTTGCGTATGGGATAAAGGGGACTTGATGCTTTAATGCTATGGTTGAGTTTTACCTTAATGATCTTTAGTAGTTGCGGATGCTTGCTAGAGTTCCAATCATAAGTGCATATGATCCAAGCAGAGAAAGTATGTTAGCTTATGCCTCTCCCTCATATGAAATTACAATGACGACTACCGGTCTTGTTAACAATTACCTAAGACAATTCCGCACACCGACCCATCATTATTCCACACTCGCTATTTATAATATTTAGTAATATATTCTAACTTTATGATAACAGCACCTACTTTCATATTTTAGCTCTCCGATACCATGCAAAGTTATCCTCTTCATACCCACAATGTAGTTTTATTTCTCGTTTCTAGTTCGAAGCAAATGTTCGGTGTACGTAGAGTCGTATCAGTGGCAGATAGGGCTTGAGAGAATTTTGGTCTTACCTTTAGCTCCTTGTGGGTTCGACACTCCATACTTATCACTTTCACCATTGGGAATTGCTACGATGATTCCCTACACTTGGGGATTATCAACAATTATCTATATGATAAATAAGTTGGGAGGCGAAACATTAAGCCCCTGTCTTTCTCTGTGTTCGGCTGATGCTATTTGTTATAAAAATATGCTTTGAGTGTTAGCAATAATGGAAGACTATATGATAGTTGAGTATGTGGTATTTCCTAAATCAAAACTCTTACACAGACCCTTCCTGAAAATAAGATGAATTGCAATTGTTTGCTGACTCGGAACATAGTTTGCTAGTTTTCAAGAAACTTTATGGTCTATACTTTAACTTGCGAATAGCTTGTTACTTGATCATGAGAAATTTTATGAGATGAGCTACTGTTTTTGATATGTAATGATGCTAGAAAAGTGATTGGAATTGATCAAACTTATGCACTATGCTAGCATTCACACTTCATAAATTATTTCTTTTATCATTTACATACTCGAGGATGAGCAGGAATTAAGCTTGGGGATGCTTATACGTCTCCAACGTATCTATAATTTATGAAGTATTCATGCCATGTTTACAACAATTTTATATGATTTTGGTATAATTTGATTAGAACTAACCCGAACTGACGCTGTTTTCAGCAGAATTACCGTGGTGTCGTTTTTTATGCAGAAATAAAAGTTCTCGGAATGGGCTAAAAATTTACGGTGACTTTTTATGGACCAAAAGAGACCCCCGAGGCATCGGAGTTGGGCTAGAAGAGTCCCAAGGCGACGGCAAAGTAAGGGGGCGCGCCCTACCCCCCGAGAGGGTGCTCATGTCTTGCCGCTGCCTCGTGGACCCCCTTGATGTGAGACCGACACCAAAAATTCCTATAAATACCAAAACCACCAGAAAGAAACCTATATCGGAATTTCCGCCGCCACAAGCCTCTGTAGCCATAAAAAATCAATCTAGGCCCACTCCGGCACCCTGCCGGAGGGGGTCATCATCATCGGAGACATGGAGGAGGAAGCCGGAAGGAGCCATCATCACCATGGAGGCCAAGGACTAGAGGGAGAACCTCTCCCCATCTAGGAGGGAGGCCATGGAGGAGGAAGCACAAGGGGGAGACTCTCTCCCCTCTCTCTCGGTGGCGCCGGAGTGCCGCCGGGGGAACCATCACCGCGATGATCATCTTCATCACCTTCCTCATCTCTTCTGAGCGGTCCACTCTCCTGCACCCCGTTTTAATCCCCTACTTGAACATGGCGCTTTATGCCACATATTATGATCCAATGATGTGTTGCCATCCTATAATGTTTTGAGTAGATTTCTTTTGTCTTTTGGGTTGATTGATGATCTAGATTGGTTTGAGTTGTATGTTTTATTTTGGTGCTGTCCTGTGGTGCCTTCTGTGCTGCGCACACGTGAAGGATTCCCGTTGTAGGGTGTTGCAATACGTTCATGATTCACTTATAGTGGGTTGCTAGAGTGACAGATGCTTAAACCCGAGTAAGGGGGTTGTTGCGTATGGGATAAAGGGGACTTGATACTTTAATGCTATGGTTGGGTTTTACCTTAATGATCTTTAGTAGTTGCGGATGCTTGCAAGAGTTCCAATCATAAGTGCATATGATCCAAGTAGATCCAAGTAGAGAAAGTATGTTAGCTTATGCCTCTCCCTCATATGAAATTGCAATAATGATTACCGATCAGGTTAACAATTGCCTAGGACAATTCCGCACACCGCTCCAGCATTATTCCACACTCGCTATTTATAATATATAGTAATATATTCTAACTTCATGTTAATATATAGCACCTATTTTTATATTTTAGTTCTCTGATATCATGCAAAGCTACCCTCTTCATACCCACAACGTAGTTTTGTTTCTCGTTTATAGATGGAAGCAAATGTTCGGTGTACGTAGAGTCGTATCATTGGCAGATAGGACTTGGGAGAATATTGATCTTACCTTTAGCTCCTTGTGGGTTCAACACTCCATACTTATCACTTCCACCTTTGGAAATTGCTACGATGATTTCTTGCACTTGGGGATTATCACCTATGTGTCGTTGCAGTTGTAGATGTAGTTTAGATTCGCTATCCTCTCTTGATCCCGGATTAACATCGGACCATAATGGATGCGAGGTCTCACATTCCGACGAACAACTCTCTCATGGACCAACAGGATCTAGGCCTAAACCACAGCTATCAGCGATGCTGCCTGAACTAGAAAAGCTTCATCCATTCATCCACAACCTAAGCGACATCCATGATGCGGTCAACTATGGCGCTATCGAGCCTAAACGCTCCTATCGAACGACCTAACACATAACAGAGGAGGTGGAGGGGGAGGGGTAGGTTACCATCTTGGAGGTCGGGGGAGACATGGCGGAGACGAGGAGGGCTGGACGGAGACGAAGAAGAAAGGGAGAAGCATCCGCCGCCGCCGAGGAATGCGTCTGCCGCCTCTTGCCACTGTAGGGGAGTGTCGTTGCCGCAGATCTCAGTCACTGCCGTCGTCCTAGCCGCAGATCTGACTCACCGCCGCTGGTGCCAAGAATAGAGGAGGGTTTGTCCTACAGCTAGAGGTGAGCGAGGAAATGGGGTGGTGAGGGTATATTTGGCCTCACCTGACCTCGGCCGATTTTTCCCTCCCGCCATCTCTGCCCGCATCCCCCTGCACCGCGCCCTACGCCGCCTCTTTGTTTTCTGCCCCACTCAGCCTGGCTCACTAGAAACAGTCGATTCGAGTGTTCCCAACGAGCCAGGCTGAGGGGTGCTTTAAGGTTCGTGCATATGCGAGCAAGGCTGGCTTGCAGGCAACCAAACGGCCCAATTTCATCCTGCCCGGGCCTGGTTGGGTTATATGCAGCCTACCAAACACGCCCTTGATGCATATAGTCCGTGTACTTTTGTTCTTGGAGAGCAGTCGCAGTGGAGCCATCGGATCGGTCAATTTCACGACTGGAGCTGGACAAACGAGCAAGTGATGGACATGTGGCATAAGAACTCTTTGTTCAGTCGTGGTGTTTATTCCCCACTAGATAAAAACTCTCATTTTCTTTTTCTCTCCCCGCCCACATGTTTAAGGTCTATCAACACACACGATATTTTCCAGGATATTCATACAAACAATAAATTGTCGGTTTGCACAACAACAACGGTCAAGGATTCATTCAATCCAGATTGACATCAGTTCAAGATAATTTTTGAAGTGCTTGATGGCTCTCGCAGCCCCGAGAAGTTTTCAGCACAAACTATTACAAGCCACATATGGGCTATTTCCTTGGTTTTTTCAAACATAAGTTTAAGCTTCAGGGGTCGCTGAGGGTTGAGCCTGGCGGTTTGATTTGCCAGGTTAGCATCTGGTTGGCCCTCTTGTACTTCAGTGGCAGTCGGGTTGACCCGAAACGGCTCTTCAGGCTTCTCCTGTTGCTCTTGGGCTTCATCATCTGCCTCCTCACCACCAGTATTTCCTGGCCTGGAAATATGATGAAGGCTTGAAGTGGTTCTTCATTGGCGGCTTGCGCTAATGCTTGAAGTTGAGCCGTCGTTGAAGAGGTAACAGAGCCGGAGAGTGCTTGTGAGGATGGTGGTGCAGTCGGATTATAGTTTTTTACTTACCAGTTCAAAGGGAACCTCAAGGTTGGTTTTCTTCTTGTTCTCATCATAGTCCGGTTGATATGTGATCAAGTCAATTCCCCGGGCAATGGAACACGTGTGATGCTGGGTCTCTTTCGCCACATAATCTTCCTTACTAAATTCTGAGCCATCTTCCTTGAACTGTGGAAAGCCGCCAGCTAAAAGCTTGGGGTCCAACTCTGGATGATATGCTTTTGCAAGGGGCAGGCCACGAAGCACCCACTACTAGGGAAAAGCCTAGCGGCAGAGCGGGTTTTTGGCCTACCAATAGTGCGGTCACCCGCGCTACTGGTATGACGCTACAGCTAAAGGTTAGCAGTAGCGTGGTTTTACCCGCGCTACTGCTATATCCACTTAGTAGTACTGCTTCCAGCAAAAGGCGCTACTAGTAATTAGTAGTAGCGCATCTCTTTGCCCGCACTACTACTATTATTTCGTATTATTTTTTATTTCATATCATATTCATACACCTTTATACAAGTTTTCATAGAGTACCAATTTAGAGATTGTTTTTACATCATAATGAGTTATTACATCACTGGGTGAAAGAACCGTGGACTAGTTTCAAGTGGATGGATCCTAAGTGACCAAGTCATGGATTATCACGATAATCCATGACTTGATCACTTAGGATCCATCCACTTGAAACTTATCCACGGTTCTTAATTTCACCCAATGATATAATAACTCATCATCATATTAATATAAAAACTCTTGCATCATATCATCACCAACAACACTAGCTAATAATCATCATATAGTCATTACCACCAACACTATTTAATCATCATAGTCATAGTGTAGATATCTAATCACCACCAACACTAGCTAATAATAATCATCATAGTCATTACCACCAACACTAGCTATTTAATCATCATAGTCATAGTGTAGCACAGGATCATCATCTTCAAACTCATTCTAGCTAGCTAATCACTCCTGCTGCTCTCTCTCTCTCAGGTAAAATAGCATAGAACATATGTAGCACTCCCGATTCATCATATTGGAGCATGCAAATGAACTTGTCTCCTAATTTTGGGCTGCGCTTCTACTTGCTGCCCCTAGTACTTCTCTATGATCCTTCACAATTTTGCTCCAGTATTTGACTATTAAGACTTGCTGGCTTTTAGAAATCCTGAATGCACTCATGTGCAATGTAGGATGTCTTGGCCATAAGCTAACCATTTTCATGCGACCTTTAACCTCGATCCAATGAGGCACAACTATCATCAGGACTCCCTGTTGAAGAACATCGTAGTAACATACTTAGCAATGAAGTTTAGCTTAAAAAATAATGTATGCAAAAGATGCACTGAGGACAAATAGTAAAAACATTACCATCATTCCTAAATAGATGTGACCGTAGTTCAATACGCACGCTAGTGGTCGCACGTTTTGAGTACAAAGATTTTGAAGTCCAGGAAAATAATTTGTCTTGACGGTAACAAGATCCTCAAGCCATGAAACATAATGACTTATCTCCTCGCAGTTTAGTTCAGCCCCGGGACAGTAGTAGGTCATGTCTACCAAGCGCCGGACATGTTTGCTTGAATTGAAATAAGCTGTCAATAGAAATTAGTTGTCAACTATTTTTGAATAAATAATATCCAAGACATAAATATGGTTGAGAAACTCACATAATGGTAGAACTGGAGGTGTTTGCACATCGACCCAGATGTCGATATTACCTTCAATATCATCTTCTAGACAAATATCAAAGGTGATAAGCATATCAGGCTCAAATGCATAAGCCTTGCATAGTGATCTCCAATTTTTGCATTCAAAATAGGTGTATGTGTCTGCATTGTATAATTTTGCGGCAAAATTATAACCATGCTCGGTCCTCAAGTGAACTCTCTTTACCTCCATAGTTTCCATAGGACTGACACCAATCTTATCCAAGACATAAATTCTTGCATGGCAAGGGATACGCTGGTAGAATAGTAAAAAATTAAAATTATAAGTTGAAGCAAAAGAAGCAGAAGTCATTCTTAATTATGAAAAAAGACTTGTCGTTGTGACTTATTGTATCCACTTTGAATGTCTCATCCAGCTTGATGCTAAAGCGCCTACCACCAACTAAGAAATTTCTGTCGCATAGGCCGCGCTCGTCTTCGCAGTATTCGCACATACCGAAATCCTTTTCGTCGTCAGACATTTCCTATGTTCATTGTAGAAACATTAATTGAAAATCGATCAAAGGAAACTACCAGGAAACTGAACACACATATCACTATTACTCAATATGCAATGGGTTGACTTTAGGTCTGTCGAGTCTTCCTTCCTAAACTCTCATCTCACGTATATGGTGGGCACTCCCTCTCTGATATTGTGACCGTCGGTGATGGTCGCTACTCTTCCTTTCCCTAGTGCATACCAAATATCTAGCACACGGAAAAGAAAGAGAAGCAACCCCCACGACAACAGTCGGCATTCTTCTTCTCTGATATATGGTGGACACTCCCTCACCGATTTTTCGACCGTCGATGATATGGTCGCTACTCCTTCTTCCCCTAGTGCATAACATAGGTCTAGCACAAAGAGAAGAAGGAGAAGCGACCCCCACGACAACTGTAAGCATTCTTCTTCTCTCATATATGGTGGAGACTCTCCCTCACCGATATTTTGACTATCATGTATGGAGCCCCGACAGACTTAAAGTAAACTCGAAATGTCGTTTAATTCTCTTTCTAGAAAATCTGGGGCACTCGATATTTCCTACATATTCTAGCACTAGTCATGCTTAAATTCACGGAAAAATCCGGCATGACCTTTGCTAAAATAGGACATATCGAGCGCTTGAAATTTGCCGGAACGGAAATGAATCAACACTCCGGCAAAACATAGGCCACTCGGATTTTCCATGTGATACAAATATGTCCCTTCTCTCATATATCTGAATCAATTATCATAAGCATTCGCACCCGAACATTTCAATATATCTTATAACCCGAACATTTCATTTGGTTAAGAAGCATAACTAAATACCCTAGTTCTACTCTATTCAACACCGAGAAGTAGAGAAGGAGGAGGTGGACTTTTAGCTCATCGACTCGGGTGTAGAGGAAGTAGAGGTAGCTCGGACGATGATCACTTCAAGGAGACACGACTCTACAAAGCCTGCATATTCCATCGAGTACAATTTTAATTAGATCATCAAATCTCATGTAGCATTCTTTGATGACAAAGTGATAATGACATAAATTCAACTAGTTCAACTAAGCACTTACTAACAATAAACTAGTTCTATTAATTTTCTTACTAAAATAAAGTAGTTCTATATGGACGGGGGAGGAAAGGACGGAGGAGGGGTGGTGTATGGAGGTGGGGCAGTGACTGGAGGGGGAGGAGGAGGGAGAGAGGAGGGGGGCACCGGAGGGAGAAGAGCGGGAGAAGGAGGAGGAGGTGGTGGGAGGAGGGCCGCCGAGGGAGACTGGAGGAGGAGGAGGAGGAGGAGGAAGAGAGGAGGGGAAGGAGGGCCGCCGGAGGGAAGAGAGAGGGAGGAGGAGGAGGTGGTGGTGGGAGGTGGGAGGAGGGCCGCCAGAGGGAGACCGAAGGAAGGAGGAGATAGAGAGGATACCTTGGGGGCGACGACAATGCGGCGAACGTCGGCCGCGGCGGAACGTGAGAGTGAGACTGAGTGGAGAGGGGAGAGTGAGAGGGGGGAGCGGCCGGTTGGAGAAGATAAGGTGGGCTTAGCAGCAGCGCGCTTTGGGATAAAGTGCTGCGGCTAAATGCCATAGCAGTAGCGCCTTTTACCAGAGAAGTGCTACTACTATCCCAGTAGCAGCATCGCCTTGTGGGAAAACGCCCTAATGCTAAGGCTAAGCATACAAAAAAATCAAAAATACATTGCTCATTAGTGATCTTTTTGTGTACAATCTAAATTGTCGGTAGGAATCCTCCCCAGTTTAGCGGCCATAGATCCTACACATAGAGTTCAATAAAGACCAAGTGGTTGTGATGGTTTGAGAAGTAACGTATTTAAGGTGGTAAACACCATGTTCGGGAAGCGAGGTGGGACTAAATTAGTTGCAAACGAGTGAACTAAACGTAGCAATAGCGAGGGTAGGCGAAAAGCGCTGCTGCTAAGTTCAATAGCAATAGCGCTTCTAGAGAACCGACGCTACTACTAAACCTACTCCGGCGGCAACATCGTGGCATTTTTAATAATAGCGCTGCGCTACTGCTACATGTGTAGCGTGGTTTTTTTACGTGCGCTACTGATAAGTAGCAGCAGCGCCTTATTTTAAATCGTGCTGCCGGTAAAATTCTGTGTATAAGATTTTCCCTAGCAGTGACCCCTTTCCTGTAGGCCGACTAATTGTGGATTTTAATCCAAGCCGACACAATGGACAACTCCTTCAATATATCAGCTATGCGCTCTGGCGGCTTGTCCCAGCCTCTGAGAGCATCTCCAATAGCATGTGTATATTTGGATGTCTATATATTCATATAGACAATGGTCTAAAAAGATTCTCTCATATACACGTCCAGTTTTCCATCAGAATGTCTATATACAGGGACCATGACAGGTGGGCCGTCGCTGGGGAGAGGAAGAAATCATGACTGCAGCTGAGTTTAGACAACGCCTTCACATTGTCTAGGCGTGGACATTGTCGAGATCGATATAGAGGATGTGTATATTTGGACGACCATATAGACAAGCTGTTGGACGCCTGTTTTAGGGTCACGTCATAAAAAACGAGTATACACATCCATATAGACAAGCTATTGGAGATGCTCTCACAGTCGTGATGACTTCACAGCTCCTAATATACGGTTGCTTTATCAGATTGTATAGTGTTCTCATTCGTAGGGAGTCCTCAGATTTCCCCCACCATGTTTCTCTGTAAGAGCATTGCCGAGTAAAAAGTTATGAGAACATGTCTATTACTATGGAACAAAAGAGCTGGCTCAAAAGTACTTACTGAAGATGAGGACACAAATATCACTCAAGGTTTTTGTCAGAAACCATGAGCTAGTCCTGTTTGCTTTTAACCTTAGTCGACTCTACACGTTGTACAAGTGCTCCTTCTTCTTCATCAAAAGCAGTTTTGGCTTTCTCCAAAGCTTTTGTGCTTTTAATCAGGGATTCCTGGAGGTCAGATGATAGTTTTTCAGTCATCTCTCGAAGTTTCTTCTCAAGGCATGTACAATGATGACATATGAATATATATGCTTCATGATAAAAAGTAATTTGAGACACTTACATTTATTTTTTCTCCCCAATGCAAGCTACCACTAGTGGGCCTCGTTAAAAAATAGAAAATAAAGACTCTAGTACACATGCATCTTTACTTTTCACTTCAACCTTTTCAACTTTTATCACCGGACCACACTTTTTCTTTTCAAGCACCCGCCTCTTGGAGAGGATCCTGCTTCCCTATCCGAACATACCTTACGTCATATCCGATCATACATGGCATGCGAGACATCACCTTAAGGCTATGCATTGTGCATGCCCTCAGTCTTCACTTATTTCTTCAACCCAACAATTTCCGTGTTGCCTAGATTCAACATTTCTTGCATAAGTACAAGTGTTTAATGTTACTTCTAAGTCCCAAGTCACCGCAGGCTAGCGACCCGACACTTGGCGCTCAATAGTGATCATCACGTCATCATTCGCCATGGCGTTCAACAGTGATCATCACGTCATCATTCGCCATCTCGGTCATTTCCTCCATGGCCGGGTCATTTTTCTTCTCTTCCTCAACAATGGAATCTGGAGGAGCTTGTTGATGGTCCATGGGGTCATCATTGCGTGATGGCTCACTCTGAGCCACTTGGCATCCAGGAATGCCGGGTCATCTCGAGCCGCTTGGTCACCTTGGGTGGGTGGCCGGGTTATCTACTGTAGCATCATGAGATGGGATTTCCACCCCGGTATCTGCAAGATAGAAGAATCACCAGCTTTCTTTTTTACAAATGCCTTGGCCCTGGATCAATAAATACATGATAATCAATATATGAAGGAAAGCACATTATAAATTGAGAAATTTATAAGGATTACCCAGGTTGATAGTGAAAGCCGGCAATTGGGTAGCACTGGACTCATCAAACGAAGGTGAAGTCGTCTGGTAATCCAGGTCCGAGCGGCACATCGGGTTATTGATTTGACCGACTGATACATCTTCAACATATCTATAATTTTTTATTGTTGGATGTTTCATATGCATTATTATGCTATTTATATCATTTTTTGGACTAACCTATTAACCTAGTGCCCAGTGTTAGTTGCTGTTTTTTTTCTTCATGTTTTTGTCTTTTACAGAAAATCAATACCAAATGGAGTCCAAACGGAATGAAGCTTTTTGACGATTTTTGTTGGACCAGAAGACACTTAGGAAACTTCGGGAGGAGTCCAGAAGGCCCACGGGTGAGCCACAAGCTCACCAGGCGTGCCCTAGGGGTGGCGCCCTATGAGCTTGTGCCCCCCCCCTAGTGCCTCCTCCAAACCTAATCTCAGCTTCATAAATACCCTAATATTCCCTGTATACTAGAGGGCACACCAAAAATACTTTTCCATTGTCGCAAGCTTCTGTCCTCGTGAGATCCCATCTTGGGGCCTTTTTCGCTACTCTGCTGGAGAGGGATTCGATCACGGAGGGCTTCTACATCAACCTTACTGCCTTTCTGATTATGTGTGAGTAGTTTACCACAGGCCTACGGGTCTATAGCTAGTAGCTAGATGGCTTCTTCTCTCTCTTTGATCTTCAATACAATGTTCTACTCGATGTTCTTGGAGATCTATTCGATGTAATCTTCTTTTGCCGTGTATTTGTTGAGATCCGATGAATTGTGGATTTATGATCAGATTATCTATGAATATTATTTGAGTATTCTCTGAACTCTTTTATGCATGATTAAGATAGCTTTGTATTTTTCTCCGATCTATTGATTTGGTTTGACCAACTAGATTAATTTTTCTTGCAATGGGAGAGGTGTTTTGTTTTTGGATCAATCTTGCGGTGTCCTCACCCAGTGAAGGGATAGCGAGGCACGTATTTGTATTGTTTACATTAAGGATAAAAGGATGGGGTTTATTTCATATTGATTGGATTTATCTCTCTACATCATGTTATCTTGCTTAAGGTGTTACTCCGTTTTTGTTTACTTAATATACTAGATGCATGCTGGATAGCGGTCGATTTGTGGAATAATAGTAGTAGATGCAGAATCGTTTTGGTCTACTTGTCATGGACGTGATGCCTATATTCATGATCATTGCCTTAGATATCGTCATAACTATGCGATTTTCTATCAGTTGCTCAACAGTAATTTGTTTACCCACTGTATGCTTTCTTTCAAGAGAGAAGCCCCTAGTGAAAATTATGGCCCCGGGTCTATTTTTATCTTATTATTTCCAGATCTACAAAACAAAAAAACCCAAAAATATCTTGCTGCAATCTATTTACCTTTACTTTATTTTGCAATTTTATTTATCTTTTATACCTATCTCTATTAGATCTCATCCTTGCAAGTAACCGTGAAGGGATTGACAACCCCTTTATCGCGTTGGGTGTAAGTATTTGTTTGTTTGTGTAGGTGATATCATTGGAGACTTGTGTGTTCCTCCTACTGGATTGATATCTTGGTTCTTAACTGAGGAAAATACTTATATCTACTTTATTGCATCACCCTTTCCTCTTTAAGGAAAAACCAACGCAAGCTCAAGAAAAAGATGCCACATGGGAAGATGCAACCTTCATACAGAAAGTTTTTCCTGACTTCCAGCCCTGAGGACAGGTCTGTTGTCGATCGAGAGGAGTTGTCAGGACCCTAGTAACAACCTGCTGAAGAATAAAGCACGGGCGGCAAGATTCAGTTAATTTTTGAATTCAAGTCAGTGGTGCAAAGCTCGAGAAGACGTCCATCTGTGATCCAACGCTACACAACGGCTCGTACCACTTCGCTGGGTTACGAAGCCCTGGATCGCGTCCATTCCTCATCGGACGACTGCGGATGGCTCACATCTCACTGTTCACCTTTCCGGCAAGAACTACAGTGCCGCCTGTTATTTTTTACATTCTTACTTTCTTCCAACTTGTAAGGCTATAAAGCCAGGACTCGATCTTGATGGAGAACCATCTTCTTGTTTTAGGGTTTCCTCTGTGACGAGCTAGACCACACATATATTTTCTCTGAAAGTGAATGAAATCGTCAAGCTCAGTCTTAAATCTCTGAATCTAGTTCTTTAGGCCACTCTGGGTCTGACCGTGCTTACATGACAAGATATCGGCATGAGTTTAATATTGTCCTATGTTTATAATTTATCGAAATATGTATATGGCAACCGTGTGGCAGATTGCGAAACTGTCACACGCATCCAACGCCATCAATTCTCTCCCGATTTCCTACCTCCCGGTTTCTTTCCTTTCCCTTATGTCCTCCCGATTTCTTTCCTTTCCCTCACGCCCTCCCCCGATTTATTTCCTTTCCCGCACATCGTCCTCCTATTTTATCGGGCACACCCGCTCGTGCCTTCCTAATTTTCGTAATCATCATTTATGGCCCCACATGCCTTCTTGATTTTCAGCAAAAATAATGCTTGGACTAGGATTTGATCTCTGGTCTGTAAGTAATTAACAAATGGAGCTAACGACCTCACCTATGACACTCATTGTTAAACATTCTAAGGGAAATACTTTTTTTGACATGTTTTTGCCTTTAATATGTTAGCACTGAAAAACTTTTTGTTTCAAGCATCGTGGTAACTTTGATCATTGGGAATAAATTTGTTGAATCCGCCCCCCGGTAATTTCTGTAAATAGCACGATAACATTCACGCCATAGACCTGATAATTTAGATACAAACGTCGTGGTAACTTTAACCATTGGGGAAGACAAATGTGAAAAGATACCCGAATAATTTATGTGTAAATAGATAGTAATATACGCAGCGCATATCTGATAACTGAGGTAGAAGCACCATGGTAACTTTGACCATAGGGAATTTTTTTTTGAAAAGATACTCCGGTATCTTCTGTGTAAATAGCACGGTAGTATACTTCCCTCCCCTGGCATTTTTATGTGTAAATAGTATGAAAACATATGCACTGCGATAACTAAACACCATGATAAGTTTTTGACCCGTGAGGGAGGGGGGGGGGGATTTGTTGCTGAAACATATCCCTGATAAATTTTGTGTAAATAGCATGATATTTTAAGCACTACGGGCTTGATAGGTTACCTAAAATCACCATGATAAAATTTTGCCCTGAGAAAAAGTTGTTCAAAACATCCCCAATATTTTTTGTGTAAATAACATGATAATATAAGCACCGCATGACCGATAACTTGCAATATAAACATGATGGTAACTTTTTTATCAAAGGAAAATAAGTTGTTAAAAACATACACTCGCCTCACGTGTGGGCCTCTTGGATGAACACAACACATGATGTGCCACGGGAAAGTCACATAATGTTTAGTGTCATGAGGGGCACACATGCTATATGCGTGATAAGTTACGCAAAAACATCATGGCCTATGGAAAAAGCTACCGAAACACACCCAGGTTTTTAGGTGCAAGTACCATGATAATATACGAACCGTAGATCCGGTAACTCATGTACAATCCCCCATGGTAACTTTGACCGGGGAGGGGGGGGAAGGGTGATGTACATATACCCTGATAACTTATGTGTAAGTACCACGGTATTTTATACATCGAAGACCTTATAACTTGTGTACAAAACATATTGGTAACTTTGAAGGGGTGTAGTTGTTGAAGCATAGTACCTGATACGTTCTATGTAAATAGCACAATAAGTTATGCAACACAGGCCTGATAACTTGCATACGAATATCATGGTAACTTTGTCCTAAGGAGAAATCATGTGATAGACGTGAAGAAGTGGCAGTTTTTTCGAGGGTGAGCGCCCGAGATGTGCGGGAGAAGCAGGTTTCTCGGACGAGCCTGCGGGGTCATTTGGAAAGAGGCGAGGTCAAAGGACGAGAGATCGTATAATACTTTAAAATGAAAAAAAATAAAGGTGTGGCAGTTTTGCTTATATGGCACACGTGTGCCAAATATCACAGTTCATAATTTATTTATAAACTAAATTAATCAATCGAAAAATTGCTAATTCACCCAACAAGGCTTTGGCCGTGCAGACCGGGTTAACAGAGTTGTTGCGATTCTGTCGAGGTCCCATCTGCGTGGAGTCTGACTGTGCAAGGTTATCTTCTCGCTCGATCCCAAGAGGCAGGATAATTCAGGCCTACACCAGTCATGGCTGACGTGGAAGACCTGCTGGGCAATTTCCAGGAGGTCTCCCATTGAGGCGATCAGAGGAGGCAGGATTGCGCTGGCCCATGAGTTAAACGGGGATTTTGCGCTGATTACCGATATTGCCCTGATCTAAAGCCTCTTCTTCCTCTTATTTCTTAAACATAAACAATCCGGTGCCAGTTCTAATTATGGACTGCTTCCTTTCTCTAGTCTCTAAAAAATCTATAAAAATAAATAAAGTTACAGATGTTTTTTCAATCAGAAAAAAGAGAGAGAACAGAGAAGGAAAAGCGGGACAGGCCGACGTAAAAATAGGACAGGAGAGAGACCTGTCCGGAACGAAAAGGCGATGCGGCAAAGCGAATATCCCGGAGGATAAACCCGGGAGCCCGAGCGGCACCCTGGAATATTCCCGCTCCGGCATCACATTCAACTCCGGCGTCTACCCGTCCGTCCATATAAACTCCTTTCCCCGTCCGTTGCAACTCGCCAGCCAGCCAGCCAGCCAGCCATTGAGCCCCTCTCCTCTCCTCTCCTCTCCTCGCCGAATCCAGCCCGGCGTTCGCTGTCCGACATCCCCACCAATTCGGCGCGCCGCACGTGCGTACGTATAACACATCGGTCGCCCGATCAATGGCTCTGCTCAAGGCCGCGCGCGTCGCCGACGTCCCCACCCTCGACGTCGTCGTGCCGGACCACCTCGCCGCCGCCGCCGCGCGGGTCCTCGGTACGTGCCGTTTCATTCGCCGTCCTCGCGTCTCTACTTTACGGTTGGTCATCAATCGGACGGTAATAACGCGCGCGCGCGCGACCGCAGACGCGGAGGCGGCGTCGATGGTGAAGAAGCAGCGGGGCGCTGGCCGGCGGTTCGCGGTGATCGGGCACCGCGGCAAGGGGATGAACGCGCTGGCGTCGCCGGACCGGCGGATGCAGGAGGTGAAGGAGAACTCGGTCCGGTCGTTCAACGAGGCGGCGCGCTTCGCCGTCGACTACGTCGAGTTCGACGTCCAGGTATAATTATCGATCGATCCCGTCTGCTCTGCTCCAATCGAATCCCTCCCACCTCCCCTGCGTGCTACGTTAATTAATTTGTTAGGTCGCGCGGGTTCCGAGGAAAGGAACGGGTGTATGGGATCGGTCTACGTGGGTCCCGGGCCTCCGGGAACTGGTGTAGCTCTCCTCGGTGTAGTGTGTCCGGTCTAGGGGATCTTTGTTGATGGGGACGTGGCCGTCCGGAGCGGCTCGAGCACGTTTGCCGTGTCGCCGAAGGGGAAAGGGAGAGAGGAAGGTCGCCGCGTAGCGGAGCGACCCCACGTGCGTCGCGGTGGCCTCCCATGTGGAGAAGTGGGGCGGCTCATCGAGCTCTCCAGATCTGACCAGCTCACCAGCACGAAATAATATACTACTGTAACTTGTACTAATAACACAGTTTAAAACCACAATAATTTTGCTAAAGCATCTAGATGTCCTCTAAGAGCAACTCCAATAGCTTCCGTTTCCAAAAAACACTTCCATTTACGGAAAGTTATGGTAAAAAAAGCCTCTGCAATTTTTTTTACAGGATTTCATAGAAACACCTCCTCCGTCCTTTAAGTTTGCGGGAAGATGATCTTCTCATATAATTATGGCGGTGGATAATAGGGTCATATTTTATGAGCAGAAGTTTTACGGGAACGGTAAAATGCACTCCCTCCTGTTATGGGACTGAGGGAGTAGGTGTTAGAAAACTTTTCCTAGATTATAGGGTCATCCTGGAAGAAGATTTGTACAGGAGCTCTTGGAGTTGCTCTAAGTATTGCATATCCTATATCAATGATTTTTCGCGAAGATTTATGAGGATATTCTTTTTCTTTTTATGTTTGATCGAGTCACTTAATGTGTAATAACTAGGGTAAATGTAGATCTGTCCTAGACAGACCTAAAGTGCAATATTTGAACTAGATGTGGTACAGTTATAGATGTAATTTGGCAGATTAAAGGTCTGGTCCTGGATTGGTTTGTTTGAAATGTCATTATACTCTTGATGTACCCGATGTTGGTAAGATATTACAGTGGACTGTGACGAGGCTGTATCAACGATCGTACAACTTTTGTCGTACCTGAAGCAGCACTCATGCAATACACTAGCTAGTTGTTCGTTTGTCCTGTTGCACTAGTGCGATCTAGTACTTCTGCTAACGCCAAACCCCACCTCCACCTTGTACTTATCAAGATCGTATATCTTGCGTGTCGCATATATCTATCGATTCAGTCCATCGTTTTTTTTCTTCTTACGGTGCTATTGCGCAAAACGCCAAGTAAATGTTTCCATTTCTAATTTGCTTCAAAGCTAAATTTGTTCAAAGTGTTCAAAGAAGATACTGATTTTTTTCACTTCTCTCCCTTCTCTCTTTGTCTCCTAAATAATTCAGTGTGCAAAGATGTTGAGAAGAGAACCATGAATATCGATTTTGTAGGTCACCAAGGACGTCTGCCCAGTCATCTTCCATGACAACTTCATCATTACTGAAGAACATGTAAGTTCATATGCGCCCTCTTGCTCTGTATGCGTATCACTTTCCAACATTTCCTTTTCCCCGGCGGGTGATTGTAGGGGCTGTTTGGATGGGGCCCATCAATTATTTGGCTAACGATTTTGCCGTGTGGGCTCGCCCAGATGTTGGTAATAAAACTGAATAGCTGGCCAAAAAGTTGGCTTACACCCGAAATTTAGGCAGCCATCCAAAATTTTGGTAGGGTAGTTGTTGGTTGCTATCCAAACAGCCATGTAGAAACCACCACAAAAAGCACATGCCAAAACATGCTGCCAACCTTGATATTTTCCTGTTTCCATATCACTTGTGTAAGCAACCAACCTAACTCACCAGGACTATCTGTTTTCAGGGCAAAATTTCAGAGAAGCGTGTCACTGATCTTCAGTTGGAAGATTTCCTCCAGTATGGCCCACAAAACAGGCAAGGCAAGGTATGGAGAAAGTGCAAAACACCAGTGTGCTAATTTGGTCATTAGTAGTAGTTACATAAAGTTTGACACAATGCATCTGATTATTCATTGCTTATTGCTAAATTCAGAATGGGAAGCCTTTGCTGCGGAAAATGAAGGACGGTCGGGTGTTGAATTGGAACGTCCAGTCAGATGATCCTCTTTGCACCCTTCAAGAAGCATTCGAGAAGGTCAATCCAAGATTGGGCTTCAATGTCGAGCTGAAATTCGATGACAATCTTGTGTACCAAGATGAGGAGCTTACTCACATCCTCCAGGCCATCCTCAAGGCATGTACTATTACTGCAGTACATGAGTCACTTTTGGTTGGTTACAGCTTGATACCTGTTGTTCTAACACATCAGATTTTCAACTTGTGAACAGGTGGTCTTCGAGTGTGCCAAGGATAGGCCTATCATTTTTTCTAGCTTCCAGCCCGATGCTGCGCAGCTCATGCGAAAACTGCAGAGCACATACCCTGTAAGTGCAATATTATTACCGGACAGATTGCAAGCACATGGAACTTATATCCATTCCACACCATGAGCGTCACTGATTGCCATCGTTACGATGTTTGTCAGGTGTACTTCTTAACGAACGGAGGGACGGAAATCTACGCCGACGTGAGGAGGAACTCGTTGGAAGAGGCGGTCAAGCTGTGCCTTGCCAGCGGCATGCAAGGGATCGTGTCCGAGGCCCGCGCCGTCTTCAGGTTCCCGACCGCTATACCCAAGATCAAGGAGGCTGACCTCTCCCTACTAACTTACGGCACTCTCAAGTAAGTTCTCTAGTTCTTCATCAACTTCTTAGAACGACGGAGTAAAAGGTTTCTGACGCCGTTGTGCAAATGTGCAGTAACGTGCCGGAGGCGGTGTACATGCAGCACCTGATGGGGGTGAACGGGGTCATCGTCGACCTCGTGCCGGAGATCACTGGGGCTGTCTCTGATCTCATCGCCCTCCCGGAGACCGATACAGAGATCAATGATCTGAGCGGCAAGGTGGTGAAAGATGCCGCATCGACGCCGAATTTCACGCAGCGGGAGATCTCGTTCCTGCTGAGGCTGATGCCAGAGCTTGTGCAATAGCACAGATTGCACACCATTAACTCATGGCTTTGGATGTAACTGATTGATTGGCATACAGGACAGGAGGAGCCCCTTGTGGAGGAAAGCACAGGTTTACATACTGGGTTGGTGTGATGTCCTTCGGTGAGCCCTGGTACTGGGAGAGTTGGGGATTGATATGATATGTACATGTTGTAGTGTGGGTGGCGAAATTTTTGGATATACATGTTGTAGTGAATGTCACCGTCACAATGGACCGTGTTACTAAACTAATACATGATCCTGGGTCTGGTAACCAGCATTTTCGATCAACATTCGTCAATGTGTTTGCTACAATATTTTTGGAAATTAAGAAAATCCCCAGGTTTTCACATATTTGCCTCGAGAAATCGGAAACCAAGAAATTTTCAGAAAAAGATGTGATAAAGTATTAAAGGCACAGAACCATCACTTTCATGTCACAACTTACGGAAAACCACCGCTTTACAAAACTTGACACTTTGCACCGAATCGAAGAAATTGATGTGGCAAAAAAACACTGAACCAATTTGTGAGCGTGTTTTGACGTGGCCGATCACTTGCGGGCCGACAACGGTGATGGCGCGGCGCTAACGGGCGTTAACGGCCGTACCGACCAAGCCAGTCAGCCTGTTCAAAGGAAACAGTGCCAGTCCCACTCGCTCCCTTTGTGCTAAGCCGGTCGGCCCGTTCCCCTAAAGGAAACAGTGCTATTCACACTGGTCCACTTTGCCGGGGAGGTAATGCCCTTCCATTTGTCTGATAGCCTAGGGTTAGGGATTTCAGATTTTTGTTTTGGTATGAAATGGACCGGATCCGGTGTATTTGACCACTACCAATTCCTTTTGAATTCAATCCAGCCCCTCCTAACCGTAGACGACTCGGACTTTGAAGGCAATGACAGAGAAGGGCCCTATCGACTGCTACCACCGAAAAATAGCCAAGAAATTCGTAGCATTCCAAGGTGGCATAACTGGAAGGAGGTTTTATTGATGTGGTGAGGATTTAAGTTGCAATCCCTATCATGCTTTTCTTGTTTGAAATCCCATGTAAACTGCTCTGTTTCAACAGTGTTAATACATGTCCTACAGTTTTCATAATTTCCGTACTTGTACAAATAGATTATGGTCAGTAAGTCGGTAAGAATTTTCTGTGCATTATATCTATATAGTATTCATAATTTCTGTACTTTTAGAACAAGATTAAGTTACTCAATGCAAGCCAAGTTTTTCTCTGAATGTTTGCATTGTAGTGGTTAATGATCAAATTGGTTTGGGAAAAGGGCTTAGACATAGATATAGACACCCTTAATCTGCTTATTTCAAATGTTTAAACAATTTTTTTCTTATCTAAGAAACTATGTAGTTTGGATTATGGTTAAGTAACTCTGGTGCACCTATGTAGCTGCTTATGGTTAAGTTACTTATTTTTCTTACAGATTGGCAATTGTTGTTATGTTCAATGGGTTGATATGGAGTATCCTAAAGCTAGTAAAAAAAAGCTCTTCAAAAGCTTTGGGCAAGACATGAAGATTGTTGTGCTGCTAGAACCAAGGAAGGGGTTGATCATGCACAGGTAGTGATTAAGCTTGAAGAGGAGGTTAACACTGCTACCCTGTAGTACAAGAACCTTGTTGCTGATGTTAACAAAATGCTCAAGCAACAAGTGCAAAGGACCTATCAAGAAAATTTCAAGAAAATAATGGCAGAAGACAATGAAGGCTTGGAGAACCAGCTGGACCAGAAGCAGTATGTCATAGAGGATATGAAGGCCATTCAGAAAGCCCAAGGAGAACTGATCAAGAACCTGAGGACAGAGTTGCATGAGCTGGAGAAGGATAGGGATATCAATGGACTCAAGAAGGAGATGTATGTGCTGAAGACTGAACTTCAAGACCACAAGGAGAATAAGAAACAACTAATGAAGGACAAGATTGAGGTGATGCAGGAGAGGATGGCCTGAAGATGGAGAAAAAGAAGTTAGAGATAGCCATTTATGAGCTGACTAAAGTTGGAGAAATTCACAAGCGCAAGCTGAAGAAGATCAAGGGAATTTGTGATGAAGATTCTGTCATTGAGCTTAGTGGTCGAGACTTAGTCTAATCTAGTGATGATGTATATAGTATGCTACCTATCTATCTACTTTTATTTTTATTGTTGTAAGCACTATGACACCTATCTATTTGCAAGAATTGTTGTAAGCACTATGATACCTATCTAAATTGCTGGTGTTGCAATGGTATGAACTATGTATGAGGTTTATTTTGGGTCCTATCTATTTTTTTATGCACTATGCTACCTATCTAGATTGTTTACGTGTATTATTTATGGAGTCCACTTTGAAGGAAATATGCCCTAAAGGCAATAATAAAGTTGTTATTTATATTTCCTTATATCATGATAAATGTATATTATTCATGTTAGAATTGTATTAACCGGAAACTTGATACATGTGTGAATACATAGACAAAACAGAGTGCCCCTAGTATGCTCTACTTGACTAGCTCGTTAATCAAAGATGGTTAAGTTTCCTAACCATAGACATGTGTTGTCATTTGATGAACATGATCACATCATTAGGAGAATGATGTGATGGACAAGACCCATCCGTTAGCTTAGCATAATGATCGTTAAGTTTTATTGCTATTGCTTTCTTCATGACTTATACATATTCCTTTGACTATGAGATTATGAAACTCCCGAATACCGGAGGAACACCTTGTGTGCTATCAAACGTCACAACGCAACTGGGTGATTATAAACATCCTCTACAGGTGTTTCCGAAGGTGTTTGTTGGGCTGGCATAGATCGAGATTAGGATTTGTCACTCCAAGTATCGGAGAGGTATCTCTAGGCCCTCTCGGTAATGCACATCATGATAAGCCTTGCAAGCAATGTGATTAATGAGTTAGTTGCAGGATGATGCATTACAAAATGAGTAAAGAGACTTGCCGGTAACGAGATTGAACTAGGTATAAGGATACCGACGATCGAATCTCGGGCAAGTAACATGCTACCTCTTGAGCTTGCGTTGGATTTCCCCGAAGAGGAAAGGATGATGCAGCAGAGTAGCGTAAGTATTTCCCTCAGTTTTTGAGAACCAAGGTATCAATCCAGTAGGAGGCCACGCTCAAGTCCCTCGTACCTGCACAAAACGATAGCTACTCGCAACCAACGCGATTAGGGGTTGTCAATCCCTTCACGGTCACTTATGAGAGTGAGATCTGATAGATATAATATTTTTGGTATTTTTGGTATAGAGATGCAAAGTGAAAAGTAAAAGGCAAAGTAAAAAGCAAAGCAAGATTAAAGTGATGGAGATTGATATGATGAGAATAGACCCGGGGGCCATAGGTTTCACTAGTGGCTTCTCTCAAGAGTATAAGTATTCTACGGTGGGTGAACAAATTACTGTTGAGCAATTGACAGAATTGAGCATAGTTATGAGAATACCTAGGCATGATCATGTATATAGGCATCACGTCCGTGACAAGTAGACCGAAACGATTCTGCATCTACTACTATTACTCCACTCATCGACCGCTATCCAGCATGCATCTAGAGTATTAAGTTAAAACAGAGTAACGCTTTAAGCAACATGACATGATGTAGAGAGATAAATTCATGCAATATGAAATAAACCCCATCTTGTTATCCTCGATGGCAACGATGCAATACGTGCCTTGCTGCCCCTTCTGTCACTGGGAAAGGACACCGCAAGATCGAACCCAAAGCTAAGCACTTCTCCCATGGCAAGAAAAACCAATCTAGTAGGCCAAACCAAACTGATAATTCGAAGAGACTTGCAAAGATAACTAATCATACATAAAAGAATTCAGAGAAGATTCAAATATTATTCATAGATAGACTTGATCATAAACCCACAATTCATCGGTCTCAACAAACACACCGCAAAAAAGAAGAAGATTACATCAAATAGATCTCCACAAGAGAGGGGAGAACTTTGTATTGAGATCCAAAAAGAGAGAAGAAGCCATCTAGCTAATAACTATGGACCCGAAGGTTTGAGGTAAACTAATCACACTTCATCGGAGAGGCTATGATGATGTAGAAGCCCTCCGTGATGACGGCCCTCTCCGGCGGAGCTCCGGAACAGGCCCCAAGATGGGATCTCGTGGATACAAAAAGTTGCGGCGGTGGAATTAGGTTTTTGG
Source organism: Triticum urartu (assembly GCF_003073215.2). NCBI lineage: Eukaryota > Viridiplantae > Streptophyta > Magnoliopsida > Poales > Poaceae > Triticum > Triticum urartu. The sequence continues at coordinate 578,519,270 of NC_053024.1, forward strand.
CTCCGTATCTGTTCGTTTGGGGGTACGTAGGTATATATAGGAGGAAGAAGTACGTCAGTGGAGCTTCGGTGGGCCCACGATGGTGGGGGCGCGCCTCCGGTTAATAGGTTAGTCCCAAAAATAATATAAAAGTGGAAAATAAAGCCCAATATAGTCCAAAATAGTAGATAATATAGCATGGAGCAATCAAAAATTATAGATACGTTGGAGACGTATCAGGCATCCCCAAGCTTAATTCCTGCTCTTCCTCGAGTAGGTAAATAATAAAAAGAGAATTTTTGATGCGGAGTGCTACTTGGCATAATTTCAATGCAAATCTTCTTAATTGTGGTATGAATATTCAGATTAGGAAGATTCAAGACAAAAGTTCATATTGACATAGAGAATGATAATACTTCAAGCAAACCAACAAAGCAATTATGTTTTCTTAAAGTAACATGGCCAAATAAAGTTCATCCCTACATAATCATATAGTTTAGTCATGCTCCATTTTCGTCACACAAGAATGCTCTCATCATGCACAACCCCGATGACAAGCCAAGTAATTGTTTCATACCTTAATAATTTCGAACTCATAAACTTTCACACAATACATGAGCGTGAGCCATGGATATAGCACTATGGGTGGAATAGAATATAATGATGGGGGTTATGTGGAGAAGAAAAAAAGGAGAAAGTCTCACATCAACGAGGCTAATCAATGGGATATGGAGATGCCCATCGATTGATGTTAATGCAAGGAGTAGGGATTGCCATGCAACGGATGCACTAGAGCTATAAATGTATGAAAGCTCAACAAAAGAAACTAAGTGGGTGTGCATCCAACTTGCTTGCTCACGAAGACCTAGGGCACTTGAGGAGGCCCATTGTTGGAATATACAAGCCAAGTTCTATAATGAAAATTCCCACTAGTATATGAAAGTGATAACTCAAGAGACTCTCTATATGAAGAACATGGTGCTACTTTGAAGCACAAGTGTGGAAAAAAAGATAGTAGCATTGCCCCTTTTTATTTATTTTCTTTTTTGGGGGCCTTTTTTTTTCTTTGGCCTTTCTCTCTTTTTTTTGGGACAATGCTCTATTGAATGATGATCATCACACTTCTATTTATTTACAACTCAATGATTACAACTCGATACTAGAACAAAGTATAACTCTATATGGATGCCTCCAGCGGTGTACCGGGATATGCAATGAATCAAGAGTGACAAGTATGAAAAAAATTATGAACGGTGGCTTTGCCACAAATAATATGTCAACTACATGATCATGCTAAGCAATATGACAATGATGAATGTGTCATGATAAACTGGATGGTGGAAAGTTGCATGGCAATATATCTCGGAATGGCTATGGAAATGCCATAATAGATAGGTATGGTGGCTGTTTTGAGGAAGATATAAGGAGGTTTATGTGTGAAAGAGCGTATCATATCACGGGGTTTGGATGCACCGGCGAAGTTTGCACCAACTCTTGATGTGAGAAAGGGCAATGCACGGTACCGTAGAGGCTAGCAATGATGGAAGGGTGAGAGTGCGTATAATCCATGGACTCAACATTAGTCATAAAGAACTCATATACTTATTGCAAAAATCTACAAGCCATCAAAAACCAAAGTATTACGTGCATGCTCCTAGGGGGATAGATTGGTAGGAAAAGACCATCGCTCGTCCCCGACCGCCACTCATAAGGAGGACAATCAAATAACACCTCATGTTTCAAATTTGTTGCATAACGTTTACCATACGTGCATGCTACGGGACTTGCAAACTTTAACTCAAGCACTTCTCAAATTCACAATTACTCTACTAGTATGAATTTGATATTACTACCTCCATATCTCAAAACAATTATCAAGCATCCAACTTTTCTTAGTATTCAACGCACTCAATAGAAAGTTTCACAAATCTTGAATACCAGGCATTTTATTATTAAGCAAATTACCATGCTATTAAGACTCTCAAAATAATTTAAGTGAAGCATGAGAGATCAATAGTTTCTTTAAAACAAATCCACCACCATGCTCTAAAGATCTAAGTGAAGCACATAGAGCAAAATTATAACGCTCAAAAGATATAAGTGAAGCACATAGAGCAAAACTACTTAGCTCAAAAAGATATAAGTGAAGCACATAGAGTATTCTATCAAATTCTAATTCATGTATGGCTCTCTCAAAAGGTGTGTACAGAAAGGATGATTGTGGCACACTAACAACCAAAGACACAAATAATACAAGACGCTCCAAGCAAAACACATAACATGTTGGTGAATAAAAATATAGCTCCAAGTAAATTACCGATGGAAGTGGATGAAAGAGGGGATGCCTTCCGGGGCATCCCCAAGCTTTGACTTTTTGGTGTCCTTGGATTATCTTGGGGGTGCCATGGGTATCCCCAAGCTTAGGCTCTTGCCACTCCTTGTTTCATAATCCACACAAGAATTTACCCAAAACTTGAAAACTTCACAACACAAAACTCAATAGAAATCTCGTGAGCTCCGTTAGAGAAAGAAAACAAAAGACCACTTCAAGGTATTGTAATAAACTCATTCTTTATTTATATTGGTGTTAAACCTACTGTATTCCAACTTCTCTATGGATTATAAACTATTTTACTAACCATAGATTCATCAAAATAAGCAAACAACACACGAAAAACAGAATCTGTCAAAAACAGAACAGTCTGTAGTAATCTGTAGCTAGCACAAGATCTGAACCCCAAAAATTCTAAAATAAATTTATGGACGTGAGGAATTTATCTATTAATCATCTTCAAAAATAATTAACTAAATATCACTCTCCAAATAAAAATGACAGCAGTTCTCGTGAGCGCTAAAGTTTCTGTTTTTTACAGCAAGTTCAACAAGACTTTCCCCAAGTCTTCCCAACGGTTCTACTTGGAACAAACACTAATTAAACACAAAAAACACAACCAAAACAGAGGCTAAATAATTTATTTATTGAATAAAATCAAGGAAAAATATTGGGTTGTCTCCCAACAAGCGCTATCGTTTAACGCCCCTAGCTAGGCATAATATTTCAATGATGCTCACATGAAAGACAAGAATTGAAGCACAAAGAGAGAATCATAAAACACGTGACAAACACATATAAGTCTAACATACTTCCTATGAATAGGCATCTTATAGGCAAACAAATTATCAAGGCAAGCAAAAACTAGCATATGCAAGGAAGCGGAAAGAAACAATAGCAATCTCAACATAACGAGAGGTAATTTAGTAACATGAAAATTTCTACCACCATATTTTCCTCTCTCATAATAATTACATGTAGGATCATAAGCAAATTCAACAAAATAGATATCACACAAAATATTTTCAACACGATCCACATGCATGCAAAGTTGACACTCTTCCAAAATAGTGGGATTAACATTAACTAAAGTCATGACCTTTCCAAACCCACTTTTATCAAAAACTTCATAAGATTGAACATTCTCCAAATATGTGGGATATAAAGTTGACACTCTTCCAAACCCACTTTCAATAATATTGCGAACACTATTATCAATCTCATATTCATCATGGGACTTAAATAAATTTTCAAGATCAAAAGAAGAATCACCCCAATCATGATCATTACAACAAGTAGTAGACATAGCAAAACTAGCATCCCCAAGCTTAGGGTTTTGCATATTATTAGCACAATTGACATCAAGAGAACTTATAGTAAAATCATTGCAATCATGCTTTTTATTCAAAGATCTATCGTGAATCACTCCATAAAGTACTTCATCACAATTTTCAGATTCACGAATTTCAAGCAAAACTTCATAAAGATAATCTAGTGCACAAAACTCACTAGCAATTGGTTCATCATAATTGGATCTCTTAAAAAGATTAGCAAGCGGATGAGGATCCATAGATCTTAGGTTCTCTGTTTAGTAATAAATAAACAACTATTCCAACCATACGAGCAAACAATAAACGGGCAAAAGAGGCAAATGGAGAAAGAGAGGGAGGATAGAGAGAGAGGGCGAATAAAACGGCAAGGGTGAAGTGGGGGAGAGGAAAACGAGAGGCAAATGGCAAATAATGTAATGCGAGAGATAGGGATTGTGATGGGTACTTGGTATGTTGACTTTTGCGCAGACTCCCCGGCAACGGCGCCAGAAATTCTTCTTGCTACCTCTTGAGCTTGCGTTGGATTTCCCCGAAGAGGAAAGGATGATGCAGCAGAGTAGCGTAAGTATTTCCCTCAGTTTTTGAGAACCAAGGTATCAATCCAATAGGAGGCCACGCTCAAGTCCCTCGTACCTGCACAAAACGATAGCTACTCGCAACCAACGCGATTAGGGGTTGTCAATCCCTTCACGGTCACTTACGAGAGTGAGATCTGATAGATATAATATTTTTGGTATTTTTGGTATAGAGATGCAAAGTGAAAAGTAAAAGGCAAAGTAAAAAAGCAAAGAAAGATTAAAGTGATGGAGACTGATATGATGAGAATAGACCCCGGGGCCATAGGTTTCACTAGTGGCTTCTCTCAAGAGCATAAGTATTCTATGGTGGGTGAACAAATTACTGTTGAGCAATTGACAGAATTGAGCATAGTTATGAGAATATCTAGGCAAGATCATGTATATAGGCATCACGTCCGTGACAAGTAGAACGAAACGATTCTGCATCTACTACTATTACTCCACTCATCGACCGCTATCCAGCATGCATCTAGAGTATTAAGTTAAAACAGAGTAACGCTTTAAGCAAGATGACATGATGTAGAGAGATAAATTCATGCAATATGAAATAAACCCCATCTTGTTATCCTCGATGGCAACGATGCAATACGTGCCTTGCTGCCCCTTCTGTCACTGGGAAAGGACACCGCAAAATCGAACCCAAAGCTAAGCACTTCTCCCATGGCAAGAAAAACCAATCTAGTAGGCCAAACCAAATTGATAATTCGAAGAGACTTGCAAAGATAACTAATCATACATAAAAGAATTCAGAGAAGATTCAAATATTATTCATAGATAGACTTGATCATAAACCCACAATTCATCGGTCTCAACAAACACACCGCCAAAAATAAGAAGATTACATCGAATAGATATCCACAAGAGAGGGGGAGAACTTCGTATTGAGATCCAAAAAGAGAGAAGAATCCATCTAGCTAATAACTATGGACCCGAAGGTCTGAGGTAAACTACTCTCACTTCATCGGAGAGGCTATGATGATGTAGAAGCTCTCCGTGATGACGGCCCTCTCCGGCGGAGCTCCGGAACAGGCCCCAAGATGGGATCTCGTGGACACAGAAAGTTGCGACGGTGGAATTAGGTTTTTGGCTCTGTATCTGTTCGTTTGGGGGTACGTAGGTATATATAGGAGGAAGAAGTACGTCGGTGGAGCTTCGATGGGCCCACGAGGGTGGGGGGCGTGCCTGGGGGTATAGGGCGCGCCCCCCTACCTCGTGCCCACCTCGAAGCTTCCTTGGCGTAGGGTCCAAGTCTCCTGGGTCATATTCAGGAAGAAAATCACGTTCCAGAAAGGTTTATTCCGTTTGGACTCTGTTTGATATTCCGTTTCTTCAAAACACTGAAATAGGCAAAAAACAGCAATTCTGGGCTGGGCCTCCGGTTAATAGGTTAGTCCCAAAAATAATATAAAAGTGGAAAATAAAGCCCAATATAGTCCAAAACAGTAGATAATATGGCATGGAGCAATCAAAAATTATAGATACGTTGGAGACGTATCATAACATACCGATGACAAAGGGAATAACATATGTTGTTATTGCGGTTTGACCGATAAAGATCTTGGTAGAATATGTAGGAACCAATATGAGCATCCAGGTTCCGCTATTGGTTATTGACCAGAGATGTGTCTCGGTCATGTCTACATAGTTCTCGAACCTGTAGGGTCCGCACGCTTAACGTTGATGACGATTTGTATTATGAGTTATGTGTTTTGGTGACCGAAGATTGTTCGGAGTCCCGGATGAGATCACGGACATGACGAGGAGTCTCGAAATGGTCGAGAGGTAAAGATTGATACATTGGAAGATGGTATTCAGACACTGGAATGGTTCGGGTATTTTTTAGAGTACCGGGAGGTTACCGGAACCCCCTCCCCCGGGGAAGTAATGGGCCTACATGGGACATAGGAGAGAGGGGAGGCAGCCCACAAGGGGTGGCCGCACCCCCCTCCCATGGGGAGTCCGAATTGGACTAGGGAGGGGGCGCGCCCCCTTTCCTTCTCCTCTTCCCTCTCCCTTCCCCTTTCCCCCTCCATAAGAAAGGAAGGGGGGCCGAATAGGACTTGGAGTCCTATTCGGTTTCCGCCCATGGTACGCCCCCTTAGGCCAGCGGCCTCCTCCCCTCCTCCTTTATATACGGGGGCAGGGGGCACCCCATAGCACAACCATTTTTCTCTTAGCCGTGTGCGGTGCCCCCCTCCATAGTTTACTCCTCCGGTCATAGTGTCGTAGTGCTTAGGCGAAGCCCTGCGCGGATCACATCACCATCACCATCACCACGCCGTCGTGCTGACGGAACTCTCCCTTGACACTTTGCTGGATCAAGAGTTCGAGGGATGTCATCGAGCTAAACGTGTGTAGAACTCAGAGGTGCCGTACGTTCGGTGCTTGATCGGTCGGAACGAGAAGAAGTTCGACTACATCAACCGCATTGTCAAATGCTTAAGCTTTGGGTCTACAAGGGTATGTGGACACACTCTCCCCTTCTCGTTGCTATGCATCTCCTAGATAGATCTTGCGTGAGCGTAGGAATTTTTTTGAAATCGCATGCTATGTTCCCCAACAGTGGCATCCGAGCTAGGTCTATGCGTAGATGATATCACTGGTACGCATCGGTGCTATACAAACGGTTTTTAACCCCTTTCCGTGACGGCATTTGGAACCGTCGCCAAGTGAGTGCGAGCGATGGGGGGTCCTTCCCACATGACCCAGAAATCATCGAGGATAGGTCCTTGATGACCCACAAGTATAGGGGATCTATCGTTGTCCCTTCGATAAGTAAGAGTGTCGAAACCAACGCGGAGCAGAAGGAAATGATAAGCGGTTTTCAACAAGGTATTCTCTGCAAGCACTGAAATTATAGGTAACAAATAGTTTTGTGATAAGATAATTGGTAACGAGCAACAAGTAACAAAAGTAAATAAAGTGCAGCAAGGTGGCCCAATCCTTTTTGTAGCAAAGGACAAGCCTGGACAAATTCTTATATAGAGAAAAGCACTCCCGAGGACACATGGGAATTATCGTCAAGCTAGGTTTCATCACGATCATATGATTCACGTTCGGTACTTTGATAATTTGGTATGTGGGTGGACCGGTGCTTGGGTACTGCCCTTACTTGGACAAGCATCCCACTTATGATTAACCTCTATTGCAAGCATCCGCAACTACAACAAAATTATTAAGGAAAACCTAACCATAGCATGAAACATATGGATCCAAATCAGCCCCTTATGAAGCAACGCATAAACTAGGGTTTAAGCTTTTGTCACTCTAGCAACCCATCATCTACTTATTACTTTCCAATGCCTTCCTCTAGGCCCAAATAATGTTGAAGTGTCATGTAGTCGACATTCACATAACACCACTAGAGGAGAGACAACATACATCTCATCAAAATATCAAACGAATACCAAATTCACATGACTACTAATAGCAAGACTTCTCCCATGTCCTCAGGAACAAACGTAACTACTCAGAAAGCATATTCATGTTCATAATCAGAGGGGTATTAATATGCATATAGGATCTGAACATATGATCTTCCACCAAATAAACCAACTAGCATCAACTACAAGGAGTAATTAACACTACTAGCAACCCACAGGTACCAATCCCAGACTTGGAGACAAGAATTGGATACAAGAGATGAACTAGGGTTTGAGAGGAGATGGTGCTGATAAGATGTTGATGGAGATTGACCCCCTCCCAATGAGAGGATCGTTGGTGATGACGATGGTGATGATTTCCCCCTCTCGGGGGGAAGTTTCCCTGGCAGAACAGCTCCGCCAGAGCCCTAGATTGGTTCCGCCTCGTGGCGGTGGAGTCTCGTCCCGAAAGCTGGCTTATGATTTTTTTCTCATCGAAAGACTCCATATAGCAGAAGATGGGCATCGGAGGGCCGCCAGGGGGCCCACGAGGCAGGGGGCGCGCCCCCCACCCTGGTGGGCAGGGTGTGGCCCCCCTCCGGAACTTCTTGCGCTCAGTATTTTTATACATTCTGAAAATGACTTCCGTGAAGTTTCAGGACTTTTGGAGCTGTGCAGAATAGGTCTCTAATATTTGCTCCTTTTCCAGCCCAGAATCCCAGCTGCCAGCATTCTCCCTCTTTATGTAAACCTTGTAAAATAAGAGAGAATAAGCATAAGTATTGTGACATAATGTGTAATAACAGCCCATAATGCAATAAATATCGATATAAAAGCATGATGCAAAATGGACGTATTAACTCCCCCAAGCTTAGACCTCGCTTGTCCTCAAGCGAAAGCCAAAATCGAAAAATATGTCCACATGTTTAGAGATAGAGGTGTTGATAAAAATAAAATACGGACATGAGGGCACCATGATCATTCTTAGAACAACAACTTATATAATTCTTGTCATATGATCTCTTCTGCTAGAGTAACAATTCAATCACAATTTCAAGTATGAATCATAAACTTCATTGAAAACTAACAAACTATAATCTCAGTCATTGGAGCAATTGCAATTTATCATAACATAGGAAAGAGTCAATATAAGAGCTTTTCAGCAAGTCCACATACTCAACTATCATATAGTCTTTCACAATTGCTAACACTCACGCAATACTTATGGGTATGGAGTTTTAATCGGACACAGAGAAAGATAGGGGCTTATAGTTTTGCCTCCAAATGTTTTACCTCAAGGGTAATGTCAACAATAATAGTTCATGAAAACTCACATCCAATTAGCCATATATACCAGGATCTTTCCAACATGTTGTGCTTGCCAAAAGATGAAATGTAAAAAGGAAAGGTGAAGATCACCATGACTCTTATGCAAGGTAGGAGATAAAAGTAAAAGACAGGCCCTTTGCAGAGGGAAGCAGAGGTTGTCATGCGCTTTTATGGTTGGATGCACAAAATCTTAATGCGAAAGAACGTCACTTTATATTGCCCCTTGCGATATGGACCTTTATTATGTAGTTTGTCGCTTTTATTTCTTCCATATCACACGATCGTATAAAGCTTATTTTCTCCCACACTAATAAGTCATACAAGTTTAGAGAGCAATTTTTTTATTGCTTGCACCGATGACAAACTTACTTGAAGGATCTTACTCAATCCATAGGTAGATATGGTGGACTGTCATGGCAAAACTTGGTTTAGGGATATTTGGAAGCACAAGTAGTATCTCTACTTGGTGCAAATAATTTGGCTAGCATGAGGGGGAAAGGCAAGCTCAATCATGTTGGATGATCCATGACAATATAATTTATCTCAGATGTAAGAAAACATAAACCATTACGTTGTCTTCCTTGTCCAACGTCAACTCTTTAGCATGTCATACTTTAATGAGTGCTCACAATCATAAAAGATGTCCAAGATAGTATATTTATATGTGATGACCTCTCTTTCTTTATTACTTCCTATTAATTGCAACGATGACCAAAACTATGTTTGTCAACTCTTAACAACTTTTATTCATCATACTCTTTATATGTGAGCTCATTACTCTCCATAAGATCCATATGGTCTCTTTGTTTCTTCTTATTTCTTTCTCTTTTCTTTTATTCACACAATATCATGGCAAAATAATCAAGCCCTTGACTCAACACTAATCTTTATTATATATAGCTCACGGACTCGATTGCATAGAAGGATCATAAAGCAAAACTCACAACTAGATCATACTAAAAACTTTATACTACTAGATCAAGATATTACCAAAAGGATCAAACTAAGAAAAACGGTAAAGATAGAAGTGATGGTGATACGATACTGGGGCACTCCCCGAAGCTTGGCAGTTGCCAAGGAGAGTGCCCATACCCATGTGATTATGTCTCCTTTGTTGGTGAATAAGTTGATGGTTTTGTTGATGGAGTAGGCTTGTCGTCCTTCTTCCTTAATTTGCGCTTGAGGACAGAATTTTGGTCCCTTAGGTCCTCGATCTCCTACTCCAGGCTCAGTATCTTTTTGTATAGTTCCTTCTTGTTTTCCTGCTAGAGGCGAAAAGGGATAAACTCGATCTTAGGTTTCTTTACTCTATCCGGGAGGCTTGACTTTTTGAACTCCACATGCATGTCCCCAGGTTGAGGTAATAGGACTTCATCTTCTTCTGAGCTCGTCTCCTCCCTTCCCTTAGGTTCATAGTCCTCTTCTTCTTCCGTAGTCCAACCACAATGCTCCACATCCACATAGACCTTAGGATCTGCAAGGTAGTCAGCCACATAGCTTTCTCCTTCCGAATCCTGGGATGACATGTTGCTCTAATCTGCAGCAGGACAGCTCGAAACAAAGACATGAGATATTTGCGTGATACAGGAGTCAAAACCTCTGGGAGGTTATATAATGAATTTTTACCGACCAAAATACATAACGTTCAAGAAAACGGAGTCCGGAGAGCACACAAGGTGCCCACGAGGTAGGGGGGCGCGCCCAGGGGGGTAGGGCGCGCCCTCCACCCTCGTGGAGCCCTCGTGTCCTTCCCGGACTGCTTCTTATTTTTCTATTTTTCTAAATATTCCAAAATGGAAGAAAATTGCCATTAGAACTGTTTTGGAGTCGGTTTACTTACCGTACCACATACCTATTCCTTTTTGGAGTCTGAAACGTTCCGGAAAGTGTCCCTTATGTATTCCTCCGGGGTTATGGTTTCAATAACATTGGTTTCAACATATATAGGATTACCTGAGATATAATGTTTAATTCTTTGACCGTTCACCACCTTCGGATTTGTGCCTTCGAAGTTGTTGATTTTTATGGCACCGGAACGATAGACCTCCTCGATAACGTAAGGACCTTCCCATTTAGAGAGAAGTTTTCCTGCAAAAAATCTTAAACGAGAGTTGTATAGCAATACATAATCACCTACATTAAACTCACGCTTTTGTATTCTTTTGTCATGCCATCTTTTAACTTTTTCTTTAAATAATTTGGCATTCTCATAGGCTTGGTTTCTCCATTCATCAAGTGAGCTAATGTCAAATAACCTCTTCTCACTGGCAAGTTTGAAATCATAATTGAGTTCTTTAATAGCCCAATAAGCCTTATGTTCTAGTTCGAGAGGTAAGTGACATGCTTTTCCATAAACCATTTTATACGGAGACATACCCATAGGATTTTTATATGCAGTTCTATAGGCCCATAATGCATCATCAAGTTTCTTGGACCAATTCTTTCTAGATCTATTAACAGTCTTTTGCAAAATTAATTTGAGTTCTCTATTGCTCAGTTCTACTTGACCACTAGACTATGGGTGATAAGGAGATGCAATTCTATGATTAACATCATATTTAGCAAGCATTTTACGGAAAGCACCATGAATAAAATGTGAACCACCATCAGTCATTTAATATCTAGGGACCCCAGACCTTGGAAAAATAACTTCTTTAAGCATATTAATAGAGGTGTTATGATCAGCACTACTAGTTGGAATAGCTTCTACCCACTTAGTAACATAATCAACAGCAAGTAAAATATGTGTATATCCATTAGAGGCAGGAAACGGTCCCATATAATCAAAGCCCCAAACATCAAATGGTTCTATAACAAGTGAATAGTTCATAGGCATTTCTTGACGTCTACTAATATTACCATTTCTTTGACATTCATCACAAGATACAATAAACTTACGGGCATCCTTGAAGAGAGTAGGCCAATAAAAACCGGATTGCAATACCTTATGTGCAGTTCTATCTCCAGTGTGGTGTCCTCTATAAGCTTCGGAGTGACACTTGCGTAGGATCTGTTCCTGTTCATGCTCAGGTACACAACATCTAATAACACCATCTACTCCTTCTTTATAAAGATGTGGATCATCCCAGAAGTAATGTCTCAAATCATAGAAGAACTTTTTCTTTTGCTGGTATGTGAAACTAGGTGGTATAAATTTAGCAACAATGTAATTAGCATAATCAGCGTACCATGGAGCAGTATGAGAAGCATTTATGGCATTTAATTGTTCATCAGGAAAGCTATCATCAATAGGTAGTGGGTCATCAAGAATATTCTCTAGCCTAGACAAGTTGTCTGCAACGGGGTTCTCAGCTCCCTTTCTATCAATAATATGTAAATCAAATTCTTGTAGCAAGAGAACCCATCTAATAAGTCTAGGTTTAGCATCTTTCTTTTCCATAAGATATTTAATAGCAGCATGATCCATGTGAATAGTTACTTTAGAATCAACAATATAAGGTCTGAACTTATCACAAGCGAATACAACTGCCAAAAATTCTTTTTCAGTAGTAGCATAATTTCTCTGAGCATTGTCTAGAGTTTTACTAGCATATTGAATAACATTTAATTTCTTATCAACTCTTTGCCCTAGAACAGCACCTACAACATAATCACTAGCATCACACATAATTTCAAAGGGTAAATTCCAATCAAGTGGCTGAACAATAGCTGCAGAGATCAATGCTTTCTTAAGTATTTCAAATGCTTCTACGCAATCATCATCAAAAACAAATGGTATATCTTTTTGCAATAAATTAGTTAGAGGCCGAGAAATTTTTGAGAAGTCCTTAATGAACCTCCTATAAAAACCGGCGTGACCAAGGAAACTCCTTATACCTTTGATGTCCTTGGGACATGGCATCTTTTCAATAGCATCAACCTTAGCTTTATCAACTTCAATACCTCTTTCAGAAACTTTATGCCCCAAGAAAATACCTTCATTAACCATAAAGTGGCACTTCTCCCAATTCAAGACAAGGTTAGTTCTTCACATCTCTGCAAAACTCGATCAAGGTTGCTTAAGCAATCATCAAAAGAGGATCCATAGACAGAGAAATCGTCCATGAAAACCTCACAAATCTTTTCACAGAAGTCAGAGAATATAGCCATCATGCATCTTTGGAAGGTAACAGGTGCATTACATAGACCAAAAGGCATACGTCTATAAGCAAAAGTACCAAACGGGCAAGTAAAAGTGGTCTTAGATTGATCATCAGCTGACATAGGTATTTGAGAGAAACCAGAGTAACCATCTAGAAAGCAAAAATGTGTATGTTTGGATAATATTTCTAGCATTTTATCAATAAAAGGTAAGGGGTAATGATCCTTTTTAGTAGCCTTATTTAATTTGTGGAAATCAATTACCATCCTATAACCTGTAATAATTCTTTGCGGAATCAATTCATCTTTAGCATTAGGAATGACAGTAATACCTCCCTTTTTAGGGACACAATGGACAGGACTTACCCACTGACTATCAGCAACGGGATAAATTATACCTGCCTCAAGGAGCTTTAGTATTTCCTTTCTTACCACTTCTTTCATCTTAGGATTCAGCCGTCGTTGGTGATCACGAACTGGTTTGGCATCTTTCTCCAAATTTATTTTGTGTTGACATAGTGTGGGACTAATGCCCTTAAGATCATCGAGAGTATATCCAATAGCAGCACGGTGCTTCTTCAGAGTTTTCAATAATCTCTCTTCTTCATGCTCTGAAAGGTTAGCACTAATAATAACAGGATATATCTTTTTCTCATCAAGATAAGCATATTTAAGAGTATCAGGTAATGATTTGAGCTCAAACACGGGATCACCCTTGGGTGGAGGAGGATCCCTAAGGATTTCGACACGCAAATTGTGTTTCAGGATGGGTTCCTGTTTAAATAATACTTCATCTATTTCCCTTCTTTCATTCATAAACATATCATTTTCATGGTCTAGCAAATATTGTTCTGAAGGATCACTAGGAGGCACGGCAATAGAAGCAAGACCAATAATTTCATCTTTACTAGGAAATTCCTCTTCACAGTGTTGTCTATGAAATTTAGAGAAATTAAATTCATGAGACATATCACCTAAACCAATAGTAACAACATCCTTTTCGCAATCTATCTTAGCATTAACAGTGTTTAAGAAGGGTCTACCAAATATAATGGGACAAAAGCTATCTTGTGGGGAACCAAGAACAAGAAAATCAGCAGGATATTTAGTCTTCCCACACAAGACTTCAACATCTCTAATAATTCCAATGGGTGATATGGTATCTCTATTGGCAAGCTTAATGGTAACATCAATATCTTCTATCTCAGCAGGCGCAATATCATGCATAATTTTTGTATATAAGTCATGAGGTATAACACTAGCACTGGCACCCATATCACATAAGCCATGATAACAAAGATCTCCTATTTTAACAGAAATAATAGGCATGCCTACCACGGGTCTATGTTTATCTTTAGCACAAGGTTTAGCAATTCTAGCAGTCCCATCACAGAAATGAATAACATGCCCATCAATATTATCAGACAAGAGATCTTTAACAATAGCAATATTAGGTTCAACTTTACTTTGCTCAGGAGGTTTATAGGTTCTAATATTGCTTTTAAGAACCACAGTTGAAGCTGTAGCATGATCTTTTATCCTAACAGGAAAAGGTGGTTTCTCAACATAAGCAGTAGGAACAATAGGATCATTATAAGTGACAGTCTTTTCTTCAACTTTAATAGGTGCAGCTACTTTTACTTCTATGGGAGGATGATATTTAAACCACTTCTCCCTAAGGAGATCAACATGAGTAGTAAAAGATTCACAGAAAGAAGCTACTATTTCAGAGTCAAGTCCATATTTAGTGCTAAATTTACGGAAAAATCGGTATCCATAAAAGATTTAACACAATCAAACTTAGGTGTCATACCTGACTTCTTACCTTCGTCGAGGTCCCAATCTTCAGAGTTGCATTTAATTCTTTCCAATAAATCCCATTTGAATTCAATAGTCTTCATCATAAAAGAGCCAGCACAAGAAGTATCGAGCATGGTGTGATTGTTATCAGAAAGCCGAGCATATAAATTTTGAATAATTATTTCTCTTGAGAGCTCATGATTGGGAAATGAATATAACATTGATTTAATCCTCCCCCAAGCTTGAGCGATGCTTTCTCCTTCGCGAGGCCAAAAATTATATATATAATTGCGATCACGATGAACAAGATGCATAGGATAAAACTTCTGATGAAATTCCAATTTCAATCGTTTGTAGTTCCATGATCCCATATCATCACATAGCCTATACCATGTCAATGCATCTCCCTTCAAAGATAAAGGGAAGACCTTCTTCTTAATAACATCATCGGGCACACCTGCAAGCTTAAATAGTCCACAAACTTCATCTACATATATTAGGTGCTCGTCAGGATGCATTGTTCCGTCTCCTGCAAAAGGATTAGCTAGCAGTTTTTCTATCATACCCGAAGGAATCTCAAAGTAGAAATTTTCATTTTCAGTAGGTTCAATAGGTTGAGGAGCAACTCTTTGCTCTTTTGGTCGGGGTGAAGATACCCCGAACAAGCCCCTTAGAGGATTACTTTCCATAGTAACAAGTGCACACTATATAAATGTTTCCTTACCAAATTCCACCTACCAAAAGCGCTTCGTTCCCCGGCAACGGCGCCAGAAAAGAGTCTTGATGACCCACAAGTATAGGGGATCTATCGTAGTCCTTTCGATAAGTAAGAGTGTCGAACCCAACGAGGAGCAGAAGGAAATGATAAGCAGTTTTCAGCAAGGTATTCTCTGCAATCACTGAAATTATAGGTAACAAATAGTTTTGTGATAAGATAATTGGTAATGAGAAACAAGTAACAAAAGTAAATAAAGTGCAGAAAGGTGGCCCAATCCTTTTTGTAGCAAAGGACAAGCCTAGACAAATTCTTATATAGAGAAAAGCGCTCCCGAGGACACATGGGAATTATCGTCAAGCTAGGTTTCATCACGATCATATGATTCACGTTCGGTACTTTGATAATTTGGTATGTGGGTGGACCGGTGCTTGGGTACTTCCCTTACTTGGAAAAGCATCCCACTTATGATTAACCTCTATTGCAAGCATCCGCAACTACAAAAAAAGTACTAAGGCAAACCTAACCATAGCATGAAACATATGGATCCAAATCAGCCCCTTACGAAGCAACGCATAAACTAGGGTTTAAGCTTCTGTCACTCTAGCAACCCATCATCTACTTATCACTTCCCAATGCCTTCCTCTAGGCCCAAATAATGGTGAAGTGTCATGTAGTAGACGTTCACATAACACTACTAGAGGAGAGACAACATACATCTCATCAAAATATCAAACGAATACCAAATTCACATGACTACTAATAGCAAGACTTCTCCCATGTCCTCAAGAACAAACGTAACTACTCAGAAAGCATATTCATGTTCATAATCAGAGGGGTATTAATATGCATATAGGATCTGAACATATGATCTTCCACCAAATAAACCAACTAGCATCAACTACAAGGAGTAATTAACACTACTAGCAACCCATAGGTACCAATCCCAGACTTGGAGACAAGAATTGGATACAAGAGATGAACTAGGGTTTGAGAGGAGATGGTGCCGATGAAGATGTTGATGGATATTGACCCCCTCCCGATGAGAGGATCATTGGTGATGACGACGGTGATGATTTCCCCCTCCCGGAGGGAAGTTTCTCCGGCAGAACAGCTCCGCCGGAGCCCTAGATTGGTTTCGCCAAGGTTCCGCCTCGTGGCGGCGGAGTCTCGTCCCGAAAGCTGGCTTATGATTTTTTCCTTATCGAAAGACTCCATATAGCAGAAGATGGGCATCGAAGGGCCACCAGGGGGCCCACGAGGCAGGGGGCGTGCCCTCCACCCTCGTGGGCAGGGTGTGGCCCCCCTCCGGAACTTCTTGCGCTCAGTATTTTTTATATATTCTGAAAATGACTTCCATGAAGTTTCAGGACTTTTGGAGCTGTGCAGAATAGGTCTCTAATATTTGCTCCTTTTCCAGCCCAGAATCCCAGCTGCCGGCATTCTCCCTCTTTATGTAAACCTTGTAAAATAAGAGAGAATTGGCATAAGTATTGTGACATAATGTGTAATAACAACCCATAATGCAATAAATATCGATATAAAAGCATGATGCAAAATGGATGTATCAGCCCTCCTAGGACACAGGCTGGGGCCAAATGAGCTCATGTGCGATCGGGCGAGGCATCAAAACCCAATCATTTCCGTTCGTATGTACATCCCACATGGTGAATCCCAGAATTTTTTTTCCGTTCGTATGTATATCACATAGTCAATCCAAGGAATACGTTTCCGTTCTTGTGTACATCCCACACCGTCAATCCAGGGAAAACGTTTCCGTTCGTATGTACATCCCACACAGTCAATCCAGGGAAAACATTTCCATTCGTATGTACATCCCACATAGTTTTATGTGCAGGCTCGTGTGTGAAAGGTGTAACTATCACACATGCTCTACCTTGGTTAACCGTTTGCTTTTATCAACTACATTACACATGATTTGATGAAGAAAACTGTGTGGCATTAGGCTATCCATCACAAGCGATTTTACTGCTAGAACCGTTTGCAAAGTTCCATGACACATTTAGTAGGTTTATTAGTTTACAATTAATAATTTGAGTATTACGCAAATTCACATTTCATGTCGAACAGTTGTTTGCCAATTTCATATCAGGCACATAAATATATTATAACATCACAGTACGATAGCTACATGAAAACAACACTATACAATATATAATATAGCTAGTTCAACTTCATAAGAACAATATTAGAACAATATATTCATTTCCCTAATCGAGATCATCCACGCTTGTCTTGTCCACCTCTTCTTTCAGTTCAGTAAGAACCTGTTTTGCACTGGCCAACTAGGAAAGTGCCTCCTCCTTCGCCAACACCATCTTAGCAAAGCTTGATTTTAAAAATTTGAGCTCATTCTCCACCTTCCGCCTTTTATCCCGCATTTTCAAATATTCTTCAGCGTTGACAACACTTTCTCTAAGCCTACGTCTGTTCTCTTCCTCATACATGCTCCAGAGCTTCGCCAGACACATCTTCAAAGACTGTGTCCACTCTTGATCAACCCACTCCAAGTAAGAACACTTCCGTTCATCCTATAATATTTAAAACTAGATCAGTAACAATTGTATGGGAAATGGGTTTATAGCAACATAGAAAATTACCAATGCTTATTTTGAAAAACTGAAGAAACATGTTAATTATGACATATCTTCTCAAAAAGATCAATGTGCAAATGAATTACTTGCTACTTAGACAACAACCAAATTCTTGAACATCAGAAGCTATAATTAACTACAACAACGCTACAAATTCTTACTCATGTACAGTAAATAACAAGTTGAACATTTTATGAGGAAGGTAAATATAACCACAACAGCATAGCGACAGTGTTTGGATGACAACAAATTGATACTAACATGTGTGTACATGCACAAATTTAGTAATATAAAACTAATAGCACTAAGTCCATCCATTATGTATGCCAAAACTGGTGTAAAGACAACGGTTGCTAAATCTCGCACCAGTGCCCTCCACTCGCGAGCCGATGCAGCGGAAAAAAATCAGGGCCCCGGACTCCGGAGCACCTAGTTGCTCCGATGCCTAGTTCCTTCGTGCCATAAAGATTTGACATTTTACTACTTGGTTGCTCGGATGTGTGGACCAAAGTTGGCTACACGAACTGTTGAAGCGGTGCGAAATACTTTTCTAATGGCACCACTGATGAAATGACAACAATTTTAGATACTGGGTACAAACTGTGACACTGTCTTAGAATGCGTTTGGTTGAAGGTGTGGTATGAATGGGTTGGGACCGTGACAGTGTATGAATCACATCTAACAAATGATTTGTAACAACAAAAGAGGGTCTAACCTTCGCTGCACATGCCAGAAACTTCCTCCGACTGTCCATAGATTCAAACGCAACTAGCTTCACGCATGGAGATTGATGGTGACAAGGAGCAGATAGATATTTAGTCACTGATACGTCTCCAATGTATCTATAATTTTTATTGTTCAATGTTGTTATATTATCAATCTTGGATGTTTTATAATCATTTTATATCATTTTTTGGTACTAACCTATTGACATAGTGCCAAGTGCCAGTTGCAGTTTTTTCCATGTTGTTTACATCGCAGAAAATCAATATCAAACGGAGTCCAAATGCCACGAAACCTTACGGAGATTTTTTATGGTCCAGAAGGAAAACAACAGGCCCTGGCTGTGCCTGGGGGTGCCCCGAGGGGAGCACAACCCACCAGGGCGCGCCAGGAGGCCCAGGCGCGCCCTGGTGGGTTGTGCCCACCTCGGGTGCTCCCCGGACCGCCTCTTTGATCTATAAATACACCAATATTCCCAAAACTCAAGGGGGGTCGACGAAATATTGATCCAGCCGCCGTAGAGTCCAGAACCACCATATCCAATCTAGACACCATCTCGGATGGGGTTCACCACCTCCATTGGCGCCTCTCCGATGATGCGTGAGTAGTTCTTTGTAGACCTTCGGGTCCGCAGTTAGTAGCTAGATGGCTTTCTCTCTCTCTTGATTCTCAATACAATGGTCTCTTGGAGATCCATATGATGTAACTCTTTTGTGGTGTGTTTGTTGGGATCCGATGAACTTTGAGTTTATGATCAGATCTATCTCTTTTTATATCCGTGAAAGTATTTGAGTTTCTTTGATCTTTTTTATGCATGATTGCTTATAGGCCAACTTGATCTATTTATCTTGCAATGGGAAGAGGTGCTTTGTAGTGGGTTCGATCTTACGGTGCTTGATCCCAGTGACAGAAGGGAACCGACACGTATGTATCAATGCTACTAAGGATAAAACAATGGGGTCTATTTCTACATAAATAGATCTTGTCTACATCACGTCATCGTTCTTATTGCATTACTCTGTTTCTCCATGAACTTAATACACTAGATGCATGCTGGATAGCGGTCGATGTGTGGAGTAATAGTAGTAGATGCAGGAAGGAGTCAGTCTACTAATCTTGGACGTGATGCCTATGTAATGATCATTGCTTGGATATCGTAATGAGTATTTGAAGTTCTATCAATTGCCCAACAGTAATTTGTTCATCCACTGTTTGCTATTTTTCTCGAGAGAAGCCACTAGTGAAACCTACGCCCCCCGGGTCTCTTTCTCATAATATTTGCCTTTGCGATCTACTTTTATTTGCTTTTATTTTTAGATCTATTAATCCAAAAACCCAAGAATACTTTGCCGCACTTTATTTTATTTGCGATCTATTTATTCAATCTATTGCAATTTTCTCCCGTCCACGCACCAATTTCTGGCACCGTTACCCGGAAGGGATTGACAACCCCTTTAACACGTCGGGTTGCGAGTATTTATTATTTGTGTGCAGAGGCTGTTTGTGTTGTGTTGCTTGGTTCTCCTACTGGTTCGATAACCTTGGTTTCATATCTGAGGGAAATATCTACCGCCGTTGTGCTGCATCATCCCTTCCTCTTTGGGGAAATACCGACGTAGCTTCAAGCGACATCAGCCACCCCGCTCCATTCGTTGCCACTAATGGTCCTAGGGAGCTACAAGAGGAAGAAATGACTCAAATCGACCGCCGGGTAAAAATCCTTCATTCCAAGTCACAGACCGAGAGAGAGAGAGAAGAGAGGCATACCCAGTTGGTGAAGGAGTCGTCGCCGGAGGAGGAACCGCTGGAGAGGTCTTTGAAGAAGACCATGGCGACCCCGGCAATAGGATGCGAGACAGCGAGAGCGAGGAAGCGGCTATAGCTTAGGAAGGAAGGAAGGAGGAAATAGGGGAAATGTGACCTATGGTCGGGGAGAAAAGGGGGGGGGGGAGGGGGGGGGGGGCGGGGGTAGATATTTTGGCGGTAGGCCAAAATTTTGGAAATGTGGAGGGAAACTTTGTGCGCAGTGCCGCCAGACCATTCACTTTGAACGATTGTGTGCATCACAAATGATTCTTCTACTTTACGTGCATGGGATGAGTTTGATAATTCAAATTTTGGTGGAAATTTCCCCGGGTACGTCATTGCATAATTTAACATCGCTTGCTAATTTGGGCACACAAAAGAACGTACAACAGACATACCACACTTACTGAATCGAGCAATTTTAGTAATTAAACAGAGCTAGTTAACCTAAACATTGCTCTAACAAAAGACCAGCATTAAAAATAAAGCCTAAGTACGCACAACTTTAACAAATCCACCGCCGCGCCAGCCTATGCATCGCCAGTGTGAGATGAGACGTCGATGACTTGTCCTGGCGACATGCCGCCATTGGTGGACTCCGCTGTAACGCCCCGAGTCCATTGTGCCAGGTGTCTTCCAGTTATTCGCTGCCTTTTCCATGTAATTTTCGTGCATGTTGGACTTTGCCATGTCATCATGTGCATTGCATCTGGATGTTTTCAAAACTTGCATCCGGTCACTTTCTCCGTTGTCCGTTTCGTAATCCGACACTCTCATATGCACCCGTCGCACCTCTCATATCTTGTTTCGTGAGCGGGAGAAAAACTTTCTCGGAATGGGCCAAGATTTGTCGAGTGGTCTTGGTATATCACTCGTAGACCGCCTGTCAAATTTCGTTCCATTTGGAGGTCGTCTGATGCCCCAACGGTTAACCGTGTAACCGTGAAACCCCCTTCTCTTTGCAGCCCAGCACCCCTTCACAACAGCCCACTAGCCCATCTAAACCCCCTCCATGCTCTCCGTCGTTGGATCACGATCGTGTGGGCGAAAACCATACCTCATTTGGACTCTCCTAGCTCTCGCTACCTATAAATTAGTCTCACTCGTCCAAATCTGAGGCAAACACCCTGAAACCCTAGCTCCCACCTCCTCCGTGCCGCCGGACATGTCCGCCCGGTGGCCGGACACGTCCAGCCACCGTCCTGAGCTAACGGGGCTGCACCACGTCAGCGCCCCGCCGACCCTCTCTCTCCTCCGCCGCCGCGGGCCCACCCGGCCCAGTCGCCTTCACTCGCTCCGCCCCGCGCCCCGCTGCCATGCGCCCGCCGCCCGCTCCGCCGCCGCACACCGCCGCCGCCCTGCCGTGCATCGTGCCTCGCACTGCCGTCCTCGCCGGATCCGCCACCCCGTGCCGTCCCGCCGCCCCTCCTCGCCCTCGCGGGAGCTCCTCCTCGCCGGAGTCGTCGCCGGAGCTCGCCGGCCGGATCCACTGCGGGTGACTGAGATCCACCACCCCCACCAACCAAACGCCTCTGCCCGAACCGCACCACTCCATCTCGGGTCGACCCCGTCCAGTTTTTCCCGGAGGTTTTTTTTCTCTAAGTCCACAGGATTTCATAATATGTGTGCATCTTTTTCATGGCATATCTCCGTGCATATTGCTCCGTTTTGCGTGTATGCTATGTCAAATTGTTCATCTCTGAGTGCTCTAGATATTGGTATAGTTTGCATGCATGTTACTATCTATCATGATGCCTTAATCATCATTGCAAGAGTGCTAAGTGATATTACCTGCTGAAGATTGTTGTAACTTGCTGATTTGTCTTTTTCATAGCATTTTGTGTGTTTGTCTTTTGAGCATCATGTCCACATGTTTTAGGAGCATCTTCATTCCATCTTTACAGTGGTGCCATACATGTATTTTTACATGCCCTGTGGTGACTAGCACAAGCTTGCAAAGTGTGCTACTTGATGTTGCTGATTTCTGAGACTTAGTGATTTTTGCTAAGTCTGTAGCTGTTACTTGATGTTGCCATGTTAACTTGATGCTACCATCTATTCCATGCATAATCTGGAGATGCCTAGTTGACATGTTTTGATGTCCATGTTATGCTCTTTCATGCCATGCCATGCCATGTGATGCCTCATATATGTCATGCAGCATATGTTTTCATTGCCTTGAACATGCCTAAATGATGTTCCAGTTTTCTGTTAACTTCATAATGCCATGTTGTGGACTTGTCATTGATTAATCTACGCCTCTTTGCGTTATTTTAGTACAAACTCTTGAATAGATCAAATGGAAAGAATAACTTTGAGGTGGTTTAGTACCCTACAAACAATTCCTATCTTTTGTTCTCCGCTAATAGGAACTCGGGAGTGATTCTTCGTTACACTTTGAGGGATAATCATATGATCCAACTATGTTAGCATTGTTGAGAGATTGCACTAGCGAAAGTACAGACCCTAGGCCTTGTTTTTAAGCATTGCAATACCGTTTTTGTGCCCGTTTACTATTTGCTACCTTGCTGTTTTTTATTCGGATTATAAAAATATATTTCTACCATCAATATTACACTTTTATCACCATCTCTTCACCGAACTAGTGCACCTATACAATTTGCCATTGTATTGGGTGTGTTGGGGACACAAGAGATTGCTTGTATTTGGTTGCAGGGTTGTTTGAGAGAGACCATCTTCATCCTACACCTCTCACGGATTGATAAACCTTAGGTCATCCACTTGAGGGAAAATTGCTACTGTCCTACAAAACTCTGCGCTTGGAGGCCCAACACGTGTCTACAAGAATAAAGTTGCGTAGTAGACATCAGGTTCCTGGTCGGCAGCCTAGGCGAGTAGGGTGGATGTTGTTTGAGCTTCTATTTGTGTTTCATCCGTAGTCAGATGTTAGTCTCAAGTATGATGTTGATGTATTCTTGTGGCATTGTATGCCTTGTATGTATCCCCAACTATTATGTAATGGTATGATGTAATGATATCCACCTTGCAAAAGCGTGTCAATATGTGGTTCTATCATTGATGGGACCTTCGAGTTCCTTTAGGATAGTGTCACATATTGGGCGTGACATCCACGTCCCCCCTTGCTAAAGTCGACCGCGTCCTCGTCCTCATCGCCGCCCTTGTAGCGACCAGACCTCAAATAGTCAAGTCTCTGTGCTTCAGTGTCATCCCTGGATCGGTAATGCTGACACACACAGTACTCGAGGATTTATAACAGAGTAGCAATCACACACTTATTACATTGAATGTCTCAAAAGAGAACTTATTACAATAAATATGGCTTAAGGCCATCTAATACGATAACATCGGAAGGCTTGGAAGATAAAGTGAGTCCATCAACTCCAACAGCATAGCTGAGCTGCACGGCAACGACCTAACGAACCTTAATCCTCGTATGAAAAGTCTGCAACATAATACGTTGCATCCCGAAAACGGGCCAGCACATGGAATATGCTGGCAAAGTAACACAATAGAGCAAGAACAGAATAATGCTATCACTACATGCATATTTGGCTGGTGGAAAGCTCTATGGTTATGGTTTTTGCGAAAAGCCAATTTTTCCCTACAACAAAGGAATATATTTTATTTAACTATCACGGTAGTTGAAACATCGTTGAGAAGGTTCCTCCAACTCAATCCCAATTAAAGTAATTAACAACCCAACAATATTAGTTTAGAGTGATGAGATACTTATGATACTCCAAGTACTAGATACTCAAGATGTCCATAACTGGGGACACGGCTAACCATGATTAGTTTATACACTCTGCAGAGGTTTGCGCACTTTCCCCACAAGACTCGATCTCCTCCGTTGGATTTCTCGCACTACAGGGTGTTTGAGAAACGGATGACCGAGACAGAGTCTTTCAGAAGCATTAACCCCTTACTCCGGGCAGACCATACCAACCTACATCCCTCTACCTGCTGATCCACCTCTTCGGGAGCTTCACGCAACTTACTCAACTATGCTAGAGCCCATAATAGCTTGTGGCTGCACACGGAAGTTGCTAGCATGAAAATATCTCAGTTCCCTTTGAACCTGGGTGGCGGACCATAGGATTATCACACGGGTACTCCGGGATATCCTAGGACAACACTAGATTCCCCAGGCGCCCAACAAACAATCCACCCAGATGTGTATTCAAGTTGCCACCTTAAGTTGAACCATTAATTAACACTCTCACATCTGTCATGGATTTCACTCACCCAAACCACGTCTACGAGCATAGCATAGAAATATAAGCAATTCGTAGAAGTAACTCCCAAGGGTTTGATAATAACAGGGCAAGAGGTACTACCTCATCAACTACTTCCCAACCCACATTTTAATCACATCCTAACCATGCAATGTTTGAGGATTGGAACTAATGCATAAAAATTGGGTGATAAAGGGGTATGATCAAAGAGTTACTTGCCTTGCTGATGATCCGCAAAACCTAGGGACTCGTAGTAGCACACTTCGCACTCCGGGTGTTCTATCGCAAACAAACAATAGCATACATAAGCAATGAAGCAAAGAAACACGGTAAATCTCAAATAAGAAGATCTAACCAGAAAGTTCAACTTAAGAACTCCGGTTTGCGAAAAGAATCAAATCAAACGGAGCAACGGAACTCAAACTGCGAAAGAAACAAGATCAGTTTACCTATCTGGACTAAGGTCAAATTTTACAGTAGCAAAAGCTTGTTCAAGTTGGTTAAACGGAAAGAGGGTTTCGAGATGAAGATCTAGGCGCTTGAATCGCCAGATTCCGATAAATGAGCGAAAAGATAAACTAAAACAAAAATCGGATCAGAAATCACGATTGAAAATAATCGCGGAAAATCCGAGTAAAAGAAAACTGACGAACAGGCTAACGAACGAACGTTCATTGTCTGCGGCTAACAAGTGAACACCGTTCGTTAAAAAGAACGTACAGACGAACGTCCGCAAAGTAACTAAACCAAAAAAATCGGTGAACCGACCTATCAAAAAAAAAACTAGGGTTTTCTAACAAAAACCGAACCGGTTTTATAAAAAAACGAACGACGCTTATACCTCCGGCGAGGTCCGGCGCGGCAGGGCGGCTCCGGCGAGTGGGGCGGGGCGGCGCGGCAAGCGGCAGCGGCGGCAGGGCAGGCGGCTTGTGGCGGCGGTGAGGGGCGGCTCGGGGCTCCAGGGGGGGGTGCGGCGGCTTATAAGAGGAGGGGGGTGCGGCGGCTTGGGGAAGGGGCAAGAGGCGCGGGAGGAGTCCCGGCCGGACTCCGCTAGCGACGGCGGTGGCGCTCGCGGTCTCCAGGTCGGAGACGAGGCGCGGGCGGCTCGGGCCGGCTCGGCTGGGCTTCGACCCAATCGGGCGCTGCGAGTTTAAAAAAAATAATTTCTCCAGAACTAAATAAATCTTAGAAAATAAAATAAAATTCTAAAAATGCGAAAACAAATTTTCACCGTCTAAATAAAATATTTAGAACAAGATGAACGTTTTCTTGGCCCTAAAATGAAACTTTGAAAAATATGCAATTTTTCTAATTCAAATAAAATAGCAATAAACTCCGAATAAAATCCAATATTTGATTTTAATATTTCCCCCCTAATATTTCATTTATTTTGGAGAAGTCATATTATCTCCTCTCATATATGTTAATATGAAATATTTTCAGAGAGAAAAATAATTAAAACCCAAAATCCCCGTTTCAATATTTGATAAAACTCAAATAGAAAACATGGAAATCCCCAACTCTCTCTCTGAGGGTCCTTGAGTTGCTTAGGATTTCGAGGATCGAGAAACGAAATGCAATAAAATATGATATGCATGAATGATCTATGTATAACATTCCAAATTGAAAATTTGGGATGTTACGAACCTACGCCCCTTAAGATGAATCTCGCCCATGTGGGTGGTCTTTACGAAGATCATCCTCTCATTCCCAGGTGGCTTCATCCTCGGTATGGTGGCTCCACTGAACTTGCAAAACTTGATAACCTTGCTGCGGGTGACTTGGCAAATTCGAGAATCCTAACTGGCTTCTCCTCATAGGTCAAATCATTGTCCAACTGAATCGCCTCCAAGGGTACTGTATCTCTTAACGGTATATCGGCCATCTCAGCATGACACTTCTTCAGCTGTGAAACATGAAATACATCATGAACTCCTGACAGTCCTTCAGGTAACTCCAACTTGTAGGCAACTTCTCCCATAAGTTCCAAAATTCGATACGGTCCTACAAATCTCGGGGCTAACTTTCCCTTAACTCCAAAACGTTTCACTCCTCGCAGGGGTGACACTCGCAGATATGCTCTATCTCCAATTTCATAGGTTATGTCCTTGCGTCTCGAATCTGCATAACTCTTCTGCATGGACTGAGCTATCTTCAGTCTATCTCGGATCAACTTAACTTTCTCTTCAGACTCTTTGATCAAATCTGGTCCAAACAACTGTCGTCTCCATCTTCATCCCACATCAACGGTGTTCTGCACCTTCGTCCATACAGGGCTTCGAACGGTGCCATCTTCAAACTGGCTTGATCGATATTGTTTTATGAGAACTCCGCGTAGGGCAAATTGTCATCCCAGCTAGATCCATAATCTAGCGCATAGGCCCTCAACATATCCTCCAGAATCTGGTTGACTCTCTCGGTCTGTCCATCTGTCTGCGGGTGGAATGTTGTACTGAACTCCAACCTTGTCCCCAAAGTTTGGTGCAACTGATGCCAAAACATTGATGTAAACTGTGTCCCTCTATCTGATACGATGGTCCTCGGAACTCCATGCAGACATACGATCCTGGTCATATATATCTTGGCCAAGTTTGCACTTGTATAGGTGGTTTTTACCGGGATAAAGTGAGCTACTTTGGTCAAGCGGTCAACTACTACCCATATAGAATCATATCCTGATTTGGTTCTGGGTAATCCGATGATAAAATCCATGCCAAGTTTATCCCACTTCCATTCGGGTATCGGCATAGGCTGTAACAATCCTGCTGGCTTTTGATGCTCTGCCTTCACTCTCTGACATACATCACACACGGCTACATACTCGGTGATATCCTTCTTCATCCCTGTCCACCAGAAACGTTCCTTCAAATCCAAATACATCTTGGTGTTTCCGGGGTGTATCAAGTATGGTGAGTCATGAGCCTCCTGAAGTATTAATTTCCTGATCTCTGTGTTATTGGGCACATAAACACAGTCCTCAAACCATAAGGTGTCGTGCTCGTCCTCACGAAAACCTTTGGCCTTTCCTTCGCTCATTTTCTCTTTTATCTCGGCAATCTCTTTGTCGTCCTTCTGAGCTTCTCGAATCTTTCACAACAATGTAGACTGAACCTCCATTGTTGCAACAAAACCTCTAGGAACAATATCCAATTGAAGTTCCCGGAGATCCTCTGCTAACTCCTTCGGCAATCCCGTGCTCTCTAGGGTATTAGCATAACTCTTCCGGCTCAAAGCGTCTGCTACGACATTGGCCTTTCTTGGATGATAGTGAAGCTTCATGTCATAATCCTTTATAAGCTCCAACCATCTCCTCTGCCTAAGGTTCATTTCGTTCTGTGTGAAAATGTATTTCAAACTCTTATGATCCGTGTGCACATCACAATGGTTTCCAATGAGGTAATGCCTCCAGGTCTTCAACGCATGCACTACGGCTACTAGCTCCAAATCATGCGTAGCGTAATTCAACTCATGTGGTTTTAGTTGTCGTGAGGCATACGAAATAACTCTTCTGTCCTGCATAAGCACACTTCCAAGTCCTAGGCGAGAGGCGTCGCAATACACTTGGAAATCCTTACGTATACCTGGCAGTGTCAGCACTAGGGCTGTAGTCAAACGTTTCTTCAGCTCCTGGAAACTTGCCTCGCAATCTTCCGTCCATTTAAACTTGGTATCCTTCTTCAACAATTTTGTCATTGGCTTCGCAACCTTGGAAAAATTCTCAATGAATCTCCGATAATATCCTATGAGTCCAAGAAAACTGCGGATGTCGCTAACTGAAGTGGGTGCCAACCATTCAGTGACTGACTGTACCTTGGTGGGGTCTACTGCTATACCTTCTCCTGATATAACATGTCCAAGGAATCCAACTTCCTTCAAACAAAACTTGCATTTGCTGAACTTGGCATACAACTGATGTTCCCTGAGTTTCTCGAGAACTAAACGCAAATGCTCCTTGTGCTCCTCTTCATTCCTCGAATATACCATCATATCATCAATGAACACCACAACAAACTTATCCAAATATTCCATGAACACCTTGTTCATCATGCTCATGAAATAGGCAGGGGCGTTAGTCAGTCCAAACGACATGACCGTATATTCATACAACCCGTACCGTGTGGTGAATGTTGTCTTTGGTATGTCCTTCTCTCGTATCTTCAGCTGGTGATATCCTGATCGCAGTTCGATCTTCGAAAGCACCTTAGCTCCTTGTAGCTGGTCAAACAGATCATTGATCATCGACAATGGGTACTTGTTCTTAATCATTACTTCGTTCAAGGCCCGATAATCAACAACCATTCTTAGGGACTTATCCTTCTTCTCAACCAAAAGCACCGGGACTCCCCATGGTGATGAACTTCGTCAAATGTAACCTTTCTCCAATAAATCCTTGATCTGTTTCTTAATCTCCTCCAGATCATTCGCGGGCATCCGATAGGGTTTCTTGGATATTGGCCCTGTGCCTGGCAATAGCTCTATCAAAAAGTCGATATCTTGATCCGGTGGCATGCCTGGTAACTCCTCTGGGAAAACATCCGGGTAATCCTTTACTACAGGCACTTCCTCCTGAACAACTCCCGTGAGGGTATTTACTTGGCTACTTCTTGGCGCATGCCTAGATACATACTTGATCCTTTTTCCCTCCGGGGTGGTGAGACAAATTGACTTACTAACACAGTCAATGCTTCCTCCGTACTTTGACATCCAGTCCATTCCTAATATCACATCCAATCCTTGTCACTCCAAGATAATTAGGTCGGACGGAAAAACATGGTTGCCAATGGTTAAGGGTATCTGGTTGCACCATCGGCTAGCCATATACTCTGCTCTAGGTGAACTTACTAACAGATTGGTCCTAAGGGTTTGGGTCGGTAGTTTAAACTTATCCACGAATTCCCTTGATATGTATGAATGCGATGCACCAGTATCAAAAAGAACAAGAGCGGTAAATGACTTAACCAAAAACTTACCTATAACCGCGTTTGGCTGCTCTTCAACCTCCTCCACGTTAACATGGTTCACTTGTCCTTTGTTGAATGGATTGGGCTTCTTCCCAGCGCTCCCATTTCCGTTTCCATTCTTCCCTTCAGGGCACTCCGTGACACAGTGTACAGTCTTCCAGCACTTGAAACAAGTAACGTGGCTTAGGTCTCTCTTGGTGGGTGTGGCTGGATTGGGGCGGTTCTGATTGTTGCTTGCTCCATTCCCATTCCCATTCCTTGGACCTGTATGGTTATGGTTACTTCCTCCATTATGGGCTTGGCCTCCATGGTTATGAACAAGTCCTCCCGAGTTCTGGGTTAGGCGAGGTTTCCACTGAGCTCCTGAGTTATACCTCCCTTGTCCATATTTCCTCTTACGGTTCTCAATCTGCTGTTGCTTCCCTTCAATCATAAGAGCCTTATCTACCAACTCCTGGTAGTTGTTGAATGTTGCCACCATCAACTGCATGCTCATTTCATCATTTAACCCTTCCATAAACTTCTCTTGCTTTGCGGCATCTGTGGCCACATCATCGGGGCATAGAGAGATAACTTGCTAAACTCATCCACGTACTGAGCCACAGTAGGGTTCCCCTGGCGTAAGTTGCGAAACTCACGCTTCTTTATACTCATTGCTCCAGTTGAGACATGGGCTGTACAGAAAGCTTGCTGAAACTGGTCCCATGTCACCGTGGCTATAGGGTAGGTGACTATGTAATTCTCCCACTGAGGGAGTCCTGGATTAGGGGGTATCCGGACAGCCGGATTATATCCTTTGGCCGGACTGTTGGACTATGAAGATATAAGATTGAAGATTTCGTCTCGTGTCCGGATGGGACTCTACTTGGCGTGGAAGGCAAGCTAGGCAATACGGATGTGTATATCTCCTCCTTTGTAACCAACCTTGTGTAACCCTAGCCCCCTCCGGTGTCTATATAAACCGGAGGGTTTTAGTCCGTAGGACAACAAACAATCATACCATAGGCTAGCTTCTAGGGTTTAGCCTCTCAGATCTCGTGGTAGATCAACTCTTGTAATACCCATATCATCAAGAATAAATCGAGCAGGACGTAGGGTTTTACCTCCATCAAGAGGGCCTGAACCTGGGTAAAACATTGTGTCCCCTGCCTCATGTTACCATCCGCCTTAGACGCACAGTTCGGGACCCCCTACCCGAGATCCGCCGGTTTTGACACCGACATTGGTGCTTTCATTGAGAGTTCCTCTATGACGTCACCGTAAGGAAGGATGCCTCGTATCGTTGTTAAAAGCAACATCACCGCCAGGGGAGCTCTGGCTGTCGGCCAAACTCTCTGACTAGGCAGTTTCGTCATGACTGCCTATTCAGCCGCTGCACCGACGATGACTTCTCGGGTCATCAGAAACAGCCTCCACGTCGGCTCGGAAGTCGCCGAGCAGATGGATCCAATGGAGCTCTCTTCCCTAAACGAACTCTTGGATCGCATCGCCACCTTGGGAGTCGCTACGAACTGAGATCGGATTGGGCTTAAACCCGATCAAAGGGAGATTAACTCTCCACCGGTCACCCATCACGTTGCGGTGGTGGATGAACAATGCGGCAACTCTTCCTCTATTTTGAGGACTAACTATGTCCGGACTCCGGAGCTCTCCGAGCCGTATACCCGCTTACGGGAGGACATTACCCAAGCCCTGAACCTAGAATCAGGCAGCAGGACAAATTTATTGGGTAACACTCCGGAACCCGAACTTCCAAGATTGGAAACTCCTCGGCCCTTGGGTCTCAGATCGGGTCGGGATTCGGACTCAAATCCACCCACCCACCCAGACATAAACGATCTTCGCCACATCAGGCAAGAGCCCCATGAAACAATACATCATTATTGGGCCAGATTCCTCCTTGCGATGAACAAGGTTAAGGACTGCCGTGAGGAAGATGCAGTCTCACTTTTTTGCAATAATTGCACGGACAAGGTAATCCTTAACACCTTAAGTCGCCGTGACATATCACGCTTCGCTGACTTGGCGTCAATAGTATGAAAGTACTGTGCGATGGAAAGCGCCTAGAAAACCGATACGAAATTTTGGGATAATCCGGCTCCGAATATACACCCAGTCCGAAGTAAAAGGGTGCACTATCATAAGACGCCCGAGCTAGTTGCAAAGAAACAAAAACCCTCTGCAGGGCATGGAACCGTACCGGAGGGATGGCTTAACGGACCCTGCAAAATTCACAGTACAACAGATACAATACCAACACACAGCCTTAGAGCATGTTGGATACTCCGGCAGGTGGCCAAAAGTGGTGAGGATCTTCTTATCCCAAATACCACAGAGCACCATCCTGTGGATAATAAAACGGTGTTAACAGTCTTTGAGACCTTTGCGTCAAATAATAGGCGCAAGAAAACACTCCGCAACATGGCCGAAATCTGCCACGTAGCAGTAATAAATCCATGGAGTGACACGGCTATTACCTTCAATGCCAGTGACGAACCTAAATTCCGAACAGCCCGAGCACCAGCTACACTGGTCCTCAGTCCAATTGTGGACGAATTTCGACTCACCAAAGTACTCATGGACGGTGCCAGCGGATTAAACCTCATCTATGAGGAAACTCTTCAAAAAATGGAAATAGACTGGAACCGCATTAAGCAAAGTAGCACAACCTTCAGGGGAATCATACCCAGTCGGGAGGCACGATGCGCTGGGAAAATTACACTAGATGTGGTATTCGGTATGCGAGAGAATTATAGGTCCGAAGAAATTACATTTCAAGTGGCCCCGTTCAGCAGTGGATACCATGCCCTTTTAGGACGTGAGGCGTTCACGATCTTCCAAGCCGTACCCCATTACGGGTACATGAAGCTCAAAATGCCCGGTCCCAACGGAATCACTCTCACCAGTGATCCGGACACAACACTCCACGCCAAAAACAAAATAGCCGCACTGGCCCTCGAGGCATTATCCGAAGCCCTCTCGGCCGAGGAATTAACCACGCTACACTCCATAGTGGACAGGGACGACGTGATACTCGATAAGAGATCCATGTCCACCTCTTTTAAACCAGTGGATGAAATAGTCAAATTCCAAGTCCACCCAATGGACCCTACAAAAACAGCCTCCATCGGGGCACAGTTAAACCCCGCCGTGGACGCCGCACTACGAGAGTTCCTGCGCGAGAATTGGGACATATTCGCCTGGCACCCCTCAGACATGCCAGGAATCCCACGCAGGCTGGCCGAGCATAGCCTCAATATCCTAAAGGGATTCAAGCCAGTCAAGCAAGCTCTTCGGCGTTTCTCCGAACCTAAGAGACAGGCCATGGGAGAGGAACTAGCCAAGTTATTGGAGGCCGGATTCATTAGAGGGATAAAACATCCGGACTGCCTAGCAAACCTGGTGATGGTACCAAAGAAGGATAAATCCTGGTGCCTTTCTGTCGATTTCAAGGACCTCAATAAAGCTTGCCCAAAGGATCCCTTCCCGCTCCCCCGCATCGATCAAATTATCGATGCTACCGCAGGACACGAGTCATTGTGTTTCGTCGACGCATACTCCGGTTACCACCAAATCAAGATGGCGGAGTCCGACCAAGCCGCAACGACATTCATCACACCATACGGTCCCTTCTGTTTCAACACAATGCCTTTTGGGCTCAAAAACACCGACGCAACATATCAGCGTATGATTCAGACATGTCTGGAGAAACAAATCGGCAAAACAGTAGAGGCATACATAGACGATGTGGTCGTCAAAACCAAGCACGTCGACTCTGTGATAGACGACTTGAGGCTCACATTCGACAACCTCCGAACATACGACCTCAAGCTCAATCCAGAAAAATGCGTTTTCGGCGTACCAGCCGGAAAGCTCCAGGGTTTCATTGTCTCCAGTAGAGGTATTGAAGCTAATCCGGCCAAAATCCAAGCTTTGTCACAGTTGGCTACCCCAACAGACCTCAAACAAATCCAGAAGTTAACTGGATGCGTGGCAGCTCTAAGCCGCTTTATCTCTCGCTTAGGAGAAAAGGCTTTACACCTTTATCGCCTCCTTCGACGCACCGAACACTTTGAGTGGACGGACGCTGCCATAGCCGGATTGGAAGAAATAAAGGCCATTTTGGCAACCAACCCAATCCTGGCCACGCCAAACATCGGCGAACCAATGCTGTTGTACATTGCGGCAACTCATCAAGTTGTAAGCGCAGTGCTCGTCGTCGAACGAGAAGCTGCCGGACATAAATTCCCCCTTCAAAAGTCGGTATACTATGTATCCACTGTCCTCACTCCATGCAAATCACGGTACCCACATTATCAAAAGATAGCCTATGCGGTATTCATGGCATCCCAAAAGCTGCGACACTACTTTCAAGAGTGTTCGATTACAATAGCCTCAGAAGTGCCACTTAATGATATTATAAACAACCGCGACGCTACGGGCCGGATTGCTAAGTGGGCCATTGAGCTCCTCCCTTTCGACATAACATACAAACCTCGACGGGCCATTAAGTTGCAAGTATTGGCCGACTTTGTCGCCGAATGGACGGAGGCCGAACTCCCTAAAGAGTACGGCGCATACTCCAATTGGACCATGCACTTCGATGGTTCTAAAATGCTGGCTGGTCTAGGGGCTGGCGTCGTCCTGACGTCCCCAACTAGAGATACCGTTCAGTACATACTACAAATATTGTATACAGACTCCAACAACGCAGCCGAATAGGAAGCTCTGTTGCATGGTCTGCGGATGGCAGTCTCCATGGGCATTTAACGCCTGGAGGCGCGTGGGGATTCAAACCTTGCAATATCCCAAATAAATGGAGACTTTGATGCCAAGGATCCAAAAATGGCGGCCTACCGAAACACCATCCTAAAAATGTCAGCTCGGTTCGAGGGACTCGAATTTCACCATGTGGCTCGGGAAAACAATCAAGCGGCGGATATCCTCGCCCACATCGGCGCAAAACGCGATGCGGTCCCCCCAACATATTTCTGGAAAGGTTGTTCAAGCCATCCGTAGTATGGGAAGGGGACACCGGTAACAATAGTCCGGACCCGGCCAAAATGCCCGATACCGAATACTCTGACACAATCGGAGGCTCCGCCACCGAAATAACACCTTCAGCCCACGTAATAATGGCCATTATCGCCCCATGGACAGAACCATTCCTGGCCTACCTAACTAGGCAGGAACTTCCGGAGGACCAAAATGAGGCACGCTGCATAGTGCGGCGATCTAAGGCCTACAGGGTCCACGAGGGAGAATTGTATAAAAAAGCACTACCGGAGTCCTTCAAAGGTGCATCTCCGAAGAGGAAGGGCGGAACCTTTTGGCAGAAATCCACGCCGGACTCGGCGGTCACCATGCCGCAGCCCGGGCTCTTGTAAGCAAGGCCTTCCATACATGATTCTATTGGCCAACGGCCCGGGCAGATGCACATGACTTGGTCCAACGTTGCGCCGGTTGCCAGCTCTTTGCAAATCAAAGCCACATGCCACCCACCGCCCTCCAAACAATCCCCATTACGTGGCCCTTCGTGGTCTGGGGGCTTGACATGGTTGGACCCCTTAAAGGGGGAACCCGCAAGAAAAAAATACTTACTGGTCATGGTGGATAAATTCACCAAATGGATAGAGGCCAAACCTGTTAAAACAACCGAATCCGGACCAGTGATAGACTTCATATCTGGGGTCGTACACCATTATGGCGTACCCCACAGCATCATCACTGACAATGGCACAAACTTCACAGCCGATGAGGTAAAACTCTGGTGCAGCAAAATGGGCATCAAGCTCGATTATGCTTCAGTCTATCACCCACAAACCAATGGTCAAGTCGAGCGAGCAAACGGTCTTATAATGAGTGGCATTAAACCCAGATTAGTGCGTTCCTTAATGGAGTCTAACACGCACTGGGTAGAGGAGCTCGACTCTGTACTCTGGGGGCTGCGGACCACGCCGAATCGTAGTACTAGATATACACCCTTCTTTATGGTGTACGGCGCAGAGGCAGTCTTGCCTTGTGACATAATTCATGACTCACCTCGAGTGCGCATGTACGAAGAAAGAGAAGCTGAGCTCGATCGGCACGACAGTCTGGACACCCTGGAGGAGGAGCGCGACATAGCCAAAGCCTGTTCCGCATTTTATCAGCAACATGCTCGCAGATAGCAAAGCAGAGAAGTACGGGCCAAAACTTATAACGTTGGAGAACTAGTTCTATGCTTGCCGGATAAGAAAAAGAACAAGCTCGAGTCAAATGGGAAGGTCCCTTCATTATTGACCAAGTTCTGACCAGTGGAGAGTACCGACTACGGGATGCATCGACTAGTCGACTCGAGCCGAACCCATGGAACGCGGCCAGGCTCCGAAGATTCTACGCCTAGCACCGGACTCTATGTTCGTCCCCTCCCTTTGTCCATTTTTACATATACATTATCTGTCTTGTTTTTCTTTCTTCCTTTCTTTTATTCTTTCTCTAGGCCTTCAAGGGCCAACTTGTGCCTCGCTTGCACATTATAGATGCGCTAGCCGCGCTCATCATACCTGGGGGCTTCTTTCACAGAAGCTTAATTATTTATCTGGGCCTCAGGCCCCGCACATGTGTCATGCTTCCGCATGTACCTTTTTTCGCCATTATATGCATCGATATGACTTAAGTTTTGGCCAAGCTGGGTTGCCTGGCTCTTGTATTTATGCCCTACATTCCCATTAATTCGGCTAGGGCATAAGGGGAGCACCTCTGCGATTGTTACTGCCGGGTCAGCCGGATGTGTACCTCAGACTGGGTGAAGCCGAAAGCTAGCGTTCTTAAGGGAATATTCGATCGGTGAACAAAAGATGATTTTTATTTATTGTCCATATCTGCCCCCAGATGTTTTTTCTGCGTTTCCTATCGCAGTCCGGACATGCACTTTAGGGCATGCTTACCCAAGGAAAGGAACCCTTAACAGAACTATTCTCCCTGGAAGATGTTTCTTACTACCCATGTAATATAACATAACTAGTTGGGCACTTGTCTGTTCAAGCACTAATGACCCCTACGCCTGGCCTCCATGCATACCCCGCTTCTCATATAACTGAGCGGGTATTTGGACACACTCTGGACTATCGGGTCCTGTCGGTGTCAAAACCGGCGGATCTAGGGTAGGGGGTCCTGAACTGTGCGTCTAGGCGGATGGTAACAGGAGGCAGGGGACACGAAGTTTTACCCATGTTTGGGCCCTCTTGATGGAGGTAAAACCCTACGTCTTGCTTGATTAATATTGATGATATGGGTAGTACAAGAGTAGATCTACCACGAGATCGGAGAGGCCAAACCCTAGAAGCTAGCCTATGGTATGATTGTATGTTGTCCTACGGACTAAAACCCTCCGGTTTATATAGACACTGGAGAGGGCTAGGGTTACACAAGGTCGGTTATAAAGGAGGAGATACGCATATCCGTATTGCCTAGCTTTCCTTCCACGCCAAGTAGAGTCCCATCCGGACATGAGACGAAGTCTTCAATCTTGTATCTTCATAGTCCAATAGTCCGGCCAAAGGATATAATCCAGCTGTCCGGAGACTCCCTAATCCAAGACTCCCTCAGTAGCCCCTGAACCAGGCTTCAATGACGATGAGTCCGGCGCGCAGTATTGTCTTCGGCATTGCAAGGCGGGTTCCTCCTCCGAATACATCACGGAAGAATTTAAATATAAGGATAGTGTCCAACCCTGCAAACTAAGTTTCCACATACCACCGTAGAGAGAATAATATTTCCACAAATCTAATCTGTTGACACGTTTTGGCAACACGACATTATGCCATGGCCCGGTAATTATTCAAACCGTTTTTCTTCAACTAGCTCCACACATAACGCGAGGCAGTTTTTTGACACGTCTTGTCAAAGCAGAGATCGTGTTCCCCTAATTACGGGATTCTCATCAATACGGTCGTGGGTAACCCAACCGTATCTAGGACTCCTAGATTATAGGCAAGTCCCAAACGGCTACGGAGAGGACGCTTGATATTCACCCTGTTTATAAAGGGACAAGGCTTTTACTTTTTCCCTCCCGTGCTCAATCGAATCCTTCCCCCGCCTCGAGTTCTAACACCCGAAGCCCAGGTCAGGTGCTCCGGACCTTCAATCATGTCCGGATCCAGCCTTCAAGGCCGGTGGATGCCCTCCTCCGTTACAGAAGAAGATATCAAGAAGTTGAGGGAGGCCAGGTACCTGACCGCCGAGGTTTCGCATCGGCTGCCCGCCCGAGGGCAGGTCGTCCCTACTCCTGAACCTAACGAACACGTCGTGTTCACCTCCCACTTCCTCTGAGGTCTAGGCCTCACTCTGGATCCCTTCGTTAGGCGGCTGATGTTTTATTACGGGCTAGATTTCCACGATCTAGCCCCGGACTCCTTTCTCCACATCTCATCATTTATTGTTGTATGTGCGGCTTTCCTCCGCATTACCCCTCACTTCGGCCTATGGCTCAAGACCTTTGACGTGAAGCCGAAGATGGTCGAGGGACAGGATGTAGCGTGCGGAGGCGCATTAATAAGCAGGATCGCCGGAGCTCCATGGCCAAAGGGTTCTATTCCAGAGGTGTCCGGATTATGGCAACGAGAGTGGTTTTACATCACAGCTCCCAGAAGCGCCAAGTGGGCGGCTGCCCCTGCTTTCCGCTCAGGCCCTCCACCACAACTGATGTCATGGATTAGCACAGGGCTGAGCTGGGGTTCCGCCAAGGACGTGCCTGTACTGCAAAGCCACATTCAAAATCTCTTCGAAGGATATTTCAGTTTGATTATGGTAATGCAAGTCATGCTGGTTCGACGAATCCAGCCATGCAAACGCTGGCCTCTTCGCATGTGGGAGTTCAACCCAAAAGGACCGCGCGCTATTCAGAATTTCCTCGGCCTGACGCACGAGGAGATGTATAGATCATTCTTTGGACCCCAGATAGAGTGTTCGGATACTACCGAGGACGTGGGCCTGAGCAGCAACCGCACCGCCGACCAAGTAAGTTATCCTCTAGCCGAACACACCGTCTTTTATTTATCATGACGTTATTCTGAGAAATCGCTCTTTGAACAAGACTGGATAACAAAGGCGAAGATGATTCGGTGTTCGGCCCCCCTTCCTGAGGGTTTGGAAAATCTGGTACTGGAAAAGATGCTCGAGCTAGCACCTTTCCCGGAGCCCTCAAAGGAAGACAAAGGGGGGAATAATGAGGGCGAAAGCGGGCCTCCACTGCTACCTATTCCGATCGAGGGAACGAGCGCCTCCGTGAGGGAGGATAACCGAGGGGAGGAACCTGACATTCTCTCACCCCGGGGAAGGAAGAGGACTACTCCCTACTTCCATCTATATAGGGCCTAATGCGTTTTTCGAGGCTAACTTTGACCAAATATTAGAGCAATAATATATGACATGCAACTTACACAAAGCACACCATTAAATTCGTGTGTGAAAGGAGCTTTCAATGATATAATTTTTACATTGTGCATGTCATGTACTATTAATCCTGTCAATAGTCAAAGACGGTCTTAAAAACGCATTAGGCTCTATATAGATGGAAGGAGGGAGTACCTCTGAAGATCCGGAAACCAAGGTTTCCAAGCGGGAGAAGACATCTCCACCAGAGGGTCCTGCCTTGGAGGGTGCTCTTGCTGCACAAAGTCCGCGCGGGGATCAGCCCTCTAATGAGCTGTAAGTAATTAAAAAGTACTTTTAATAGTGAAGATATATTACTTTACCTCTAAGGAAAATAACCGAGGAATTTATCTTGCAGTTCGGATCTTAGCCCTTCTCAGCAAACCTCGTCTTCGGGGGATCTTCTTCCGGAGATGATGGAGAGAGAAACGCCTCCCCCGGACTCCTCCGCTCAAGAAGCGGGTGACCTTGAAGTGTCGTCACGGAGGGCCTCTCTAGATCCGGTGAGCCAAAAGATAATCCTATAGTCACCCAAAGTTCCCGGCGTCCGGCTCTCGAAGAGAGCAAATAGAAGAGTCCGGCACCGTCTGGTATGCGGTCGGACGTACTGAGAGAGCTTTTGGAGCGAGCGGCCATCTCAGAAGAACACCGTACATTGATGGGTACGGTGATGGAAAGGATTTCATCCGTCGAAAGCGGGTTGCATGATGCCTTTATGAGTCTACTGATGGGCTTTGAGGTACGTAAAATGATGTACATTTGTGATGGTACCTTACATTTTTAGGTGTGGCCTGTGTAGATAGTATCCCCTGAGACTCTGGTTGTCGACGAGAACGGTGGCAAACAGAGGATCGGAGCCCCAGGCAATAACCATACCGCTTTAATGTGCAGGTAGTGGGAGCTCCGGTGGCTAGCCGGACTCATGAATTTGCCGAACTGAAGCGGCAACTGGATGCGGCAGATGCCGACATCGAGCTTGTTAACAAGAGGCTTGACGATGCACAGGGTAAGTGGTATTTTCTGGTGAATGCCACATAGTAAGAGCAGCATGATGCTAGTATCTTTAATACGTTGTGACTGCAGATGGAGCTGCCACCGTGGAAACCCTGCGGGCAGAACTTGCCCGAGCCAAAGAACAAGCACGGATTAGTAATGCGGCTGCTTTGAAGGCGGCCGAAGAGTTGAAAGTCGAGAAGGCCGCGCATTGTGAGAGCAAAGAGAAGATGGCCAAGATGGCCGTAAAGTTAAAAGACACTGCCGACTGTTGCCAGTTCCTTGAAAAATAAAACCGAGCGAGGGCAACGGACCTTGAAAAGGCCACGATGGTGAACAAAGACACCTGCTCTGCTATGAGAGCGAAGAAGGAGGAGCTGCGTGAAGCCGGGGATATTGCGGCTGGGAAGCCCTTTATGCTGCAGAGGAAGTTCGGAGATCCGCGGTATGCCCCTCAGGATCAGCTGTGGAGTTTGGCAGACACATATATGGACTTGGCAGTGAGCGCTGTCGATGCGGCCAAATACTTCCGAGATCAGACAGATCGTGAAGTGGACAAGCTGTTCTGGTCGCAATTTAACGTTCCAGAGCGTCCGCTTCCGTTGACTGATCAGCTAGCCGAATGGGCCGAACTCAATAGGTTGTCCGGACTCGCCATGAGGTCTGTCGTGGATCAGCTGTGGCCGGAAAAGCCGAAGCCAAACAGCTATTTCAGCTTAGTGCAGCAGTTCCTTGGTGTGGTGCCACGCATCAATGCGATGAAGAGGTCGGCGTGCATAGAAGGCTCGCGGATGGCCCTTGCCCGTGTTAAAGCATACTGGGCGGAGATGGATGCTACCACTGTTGCGGCGCAGGGTTCGGCCATAGGCCGAGTGGCTGCCGAGCACTATTTTGAAGAGGTTCTCGATGGTGCTCGTTTGATAGAGGCCCAGTGCTCGAAGAATATTATGTTTGAGTGACATGTATTCCCATTTTAAACACAATGTTTTTATGAAATTTATTAAGGTTGTGTTTATACTTTTGCCTGAAAGTAATATGATGCCTCCTGTGTGGCCGTTTATGTATACATGTGTATAACCTGAAAGATTGCAGTCGTCGGCTTCAGCCCCCACGCATATAATGCGGAGGTGTTCGCAGAAGACGCGTGTTCACACTTAACCCAACGTATTGGTCCTATTAAGGAGGTGATAGCACAGCGAATGAGGCAACCGAACTATAATGCTTTAACACTTTCACTTAGCCATAGGAGTTTGACGGTGGGGCTACTATATAGCCCCTGGTGGCTCCGCACTCTCCCGAATTCGGGGTGCGTACATGCCTGGCCGGGAAACGGCCCTTCGTTAAGGTGAAGGAATTCTAACATTTCGATAGGTCATCGAGTGGTTAACCAGTCTCACGCTATATCATGACAGTCGGTTTTCGGCTTTCTCTATTGAGGTGCTCGTCCGGATGACCCAGGGCACAATCGCAGTAGTTCTCCTAGTGCTACCTTAGCCGATGGAGCGTAACGTAAGGTACCAAAACATAGGAGCTGGGCAAACCCAACATTTGACCAAAGACATGATTCGGAGCTGATGCATATATGGCCGAACTCGCGACGCCGAACACTCCCTAAGGTATTCGTTCTTTATCGTATGAACCGGGCCTAATCAGTGCCCTTTGTAAGAAGCCCCTGGTGTTCAGGTACGTGCATTATTCTGACGTGGCCACATGCCAAGACGCCAGCATCCTTCTCAATTGTATCAAGAAGAGACAGTAAAAAAAGGTTGACGAAGGGTCTTAATCTAAAAAGAATCCTTGGGACGGGTCCCTGCTGCACGTCTGCGCCTGTGTCTCCGTTGTGCCGTATCCTGGATGGGTGTAGCACGGTAGTCATCTGTAAAAGAGAGGAACTTAGGTGAAAAGTTGTCATGCAAAAAGGTAGGTTTTTTGAAAAAACCATGTAAATTTCAAGATGAGTAAAAATTGCCACTTGTCTGCGCGCGTTTAGCCCCTTGTATTTGTGATAGGGGTGTGGCCATCAAACCTGTATGAATTACATACAGCTGCGCCAGACTGGTCTAACCGTGTCCGTGGTCTTGATGACCTATCGAATACTTTGGTGTGCGGCTGCCCGGGCAGCCGCATTCTCTTCGGCGCGCAGGGATCGCTCCATATTTCCATTTACTGTAATGATGCCACGTGGACTGGGCATCTTAAGCGTGAGGGAAGCGTAGTGCGGTATTGCGTTAAAGCGAGCGAAAGCTTCACGTCCAAGTAGTGCTTGATAGCCGCTTTGGAACGGACCAATGTGGAAGGTTAAATTTTCGCTACGGAAGTTATCGGGGAAGCCGAATATAACTTCTAGTAGTAGGGAGCCCGTGCAGTGAGCCCCTGGGCCTGGCGTTACTCCTTTAAAGGTAGTATTGTTGTGGCAAATTTTCGTTGGGTCTATCCCCTTTTTGCAGATTGTGTCCTGATATATCAGGTTTAGACTGCTGCCACCGTCCATCAGGACTCGTGTGAAATGGTACCCGTCAATTATTGGGTCTAATACCAAGGCAGCCCATCCTGCATTCCAGATATTTGCTGAGTAATCCCGATGGTCGAAAGTGATTGGTTGAGCCAACCAGTGGCAGGACTCCGTGG
This sequence comes from Triticum urartu, assembly GCF_003073215.2. Taxonomy (NCBI): domain Eukaryota; kingdom Viridiplantae; phylum Streptophyta; class Magnoliopsida; order Poales; family Poaceae; genus Triticum; species Triticum urartu. The sequence continues at coordinate 578,562,155 of NC_053024.1, forward strand.
TGATAGGCTCTAGGGCATGTTTCTCTGGGAGTGCCGCTTTATTTCTCCCCTTGATCACGTGTAACACGTTTACTGTTTTGACTTCTAGTGGAAATTTCTTTTGTTCCCTAGTGTCTTGCTTGAGAGGCTCGTCCTCGTCTTCGCTTGGTGTATCCTCCCCCTTGTGTACGGCGTTCAGCTTGTCGGACTGCTTGAAGACCCAACATTCTCTGTGGGTATGATTAGCGGGTTTACCAGGGGTGCTATGGATCTGACATATTTGGTCCCAAATTTTGTTTTGGCTGGACAGTTCATCTCTGGCGCCTTTAGGGGGTGGCTTTTGCTGACCTGGCCGAGAGCTTCTGAATCCGGTGTTTATTGCCGTGCTCTTTGGGCTGTCTTCTTTATTCCGGCGCTTATTATTTTTGCTGCGTCGTGATTTCCCGTTTTCATCTCTAACTTCGGATGTACTTGGGTCGCTAGTGCTGCATCTGGCTAGCCAGCTGTCCTCACCCGCGCAAAAGCGGGTCATGAGGCTTGTTAATGCTGCCATTGTTCTCGGCTTTTCTTGGCCGAGGTGTCTGGCAAGCCATTCGTCGCGGATGCTATGCTTAAAAGCTGCCAAGGCTTTGGCGTCCGGACAGTCGACTATTTGGTTCTTTTTAGTAAGAAACATGTTCCAAAGCTTTCGGGCTGTTGAGTTATATGACTTAAATTATCCGCATCCGGAGGTCGGACATAAGTCCCTTGAAAATTTGCCCGAAAAGCATCTTCGAGCTCTTCCCAGCTTCCAATGGAGTTTTCGGGGAGGCTTTTAAGCCAGTGCCGAGCTGGCGCTTTGAGCTTGAGGGGTAAGTACTTCATGGCGTGGAGATCATCTCCTTGAGCCATATGGATATGGAGGATATAGTCCTCAATCCAGACCCCAGGGTCTGTTGTTCCGTCGTATGCCTCTATGTTTACGGGTTTGAATCCCTCTGGAAATTCATGGTCCAACACCTCATCGGTGAAACATAGGGGGTGTGCGGCACCCCTGTATCTTGGTTTATCGTGTTGTTCGGATGTTTGTTGTGTTGCATCGTATGCTGGAGCACGCTTGCGTGGTCCATAGATGGATCTGGTTGCGCCGTCCTTTTGATGCGAGCCCTCGCGTGGATCGCGTATTGGCTTATGTGCGGCATTGTTTGCCGCTCTATGTTGGTCGTGAGGTCGTTTATCCGGCCAGGTGGCTGTTTTAATTTTTGGTTGTGGGGGATCTAAGGCCTCCTCATTGAATTCAGGTAGCAACTTCCGCTTCGGGTAGCTCTTGGTGGGGTAATTACCGTCGTACTTCGCTGCTGTATTGAGTACTTTACTCCATCTGATTTTAAGTGTGTCTTGCACAGCCTTGAGCTTTGCTTCTGCTTTTTTAGACTCCTCGCGGTGGCAACGAGCCTTTGACGGGCATTCTGTCGCTCCGGGTGTCTGTCCGGTGTGATGTCATCCGGACTGTTATCTTTGACAGAATCGGGTTGTTCGGTTTGATTCTCCGTGTTGTCGTGGTCCGGCGATGGTTCACCTTGCTCTAACACTGGGTCTGTATGATCGTTGTTTCTGCCGAGGCGGGATTTGGAGCGGCGCTTACGCCGCCGCTTTGACTGCTTCTCGAGGGGACAAGCCTTCATTGCGTCCTTATGTTCCTCGTGGTCGTTTTCTTTTGGTGTGTCCACCACGTCATGCGATGAAGTGGGCGTCCAGTGCCCTGTGGGCAGTGGTTCCTTTCCCGTGTCCTGCATCGTTGCCCATACCGTTGATGTCTTCGGAGTCGAAGTCGAGCATGTCAGTTAGGTCATCGATAGTGGCTACTAAGTGGGTGGTGGGTGGGCGGTGAATTTTGACGCCATCCGCATCCCAATCCTGTCGGTCATAGTTCGGCCAGGATTCTCCTGACAAGGAGAGATACCTTAATGAGCTCAGTATGTCGCCAAGGGGCGAATGCTGGAAAATATCCATGGAGATAAACTCCATGATCAGGGCCCAATTGGATTCACTAGGAACGGGCGCAGGCGGTTCGGAGTCCGTGGCCGGAGAGAGATCCGGCAGTTTGTCAACACGGCTCTCGTGCAGAGTAAGGTCGATGTTCGGCTCGATCGCCGATGGGGGTAAGGCCTCTGCGGCAGGGTCCATCCACCCGTCCATGGACGGTGCAACTGGCTCCGAATTGAGGGTCGGAGCGGCTGCCGGTGCGATCCCCTGAGCACTTTCGGATGGTAGAGCTAAATCGTACTCATCATGACCGCGTGACGCACAAGGCAGAGGCTCGAATCTGTCGAAGATCAAGTCTCCGCGGATATCGGCCGTGTAGCTTAAGCTTCCAAACCTGACCTGATGGCCAGGGGCGTAGCTTTCAATCTGCTCCAGATGGCCAAGCAAATTGGCCCGCAGTGCAAAGCCGCCGAATACAAAAATCTGTCCGGGGAGAAAAGTCTCACCCTGGACTACATCGCTAACGATGATAGAAGGAGCCATCAAGCCTAACGGCGACGACACAGAGGAACTCTCAATGAGAGCACCAATGTCGGTGTCAAAACCGGCGGATCTCGGGTAGGGGGTCCCGAACTGTGTGTCTAGGCGGATGGTAACAAGAGGCAGGGGACACGAAGTTTTACCCAGGTTCGGGCCCTCTTGATGGAGGTAAAACCCTACGTCCTGCTTGATTAATATTGATGATATGGGCAGTACAAGAGTAGATCTACCACGAGATCGGAGAGGCCAAACCCTAGAAGCTAGCCTATGGTATGATTGTATGTTGTCCTACGGACTAAAACCCTCCGGTTTATATAGACACCAGAGAGGGCTAGGGTTACACAAGGTCGGTTACAAAGGAGGAGATATGCATATCCGTATTGCCTAGCTTGCCTTCCACGCCAAGTAGAGTCCCATCCAGACACGAGATGAAGTCTTCAATCTTGTATCTTCATAGTCCAATAGTCCGGTCAAAGGAGATAATCCGGCTGTCCGGAGACCCCCTAATCCAGGACTCCCTCAGGTCCCGAGGTTGAAGCGAAAATGTCCGCCAAGACAAATGATCTACAATCCGGCTAGAAGGCATTATACATGTCACTTTAATTACATAGTCATGCAGACTGACTAAATTCCTCTTCTATACCATCCAACAGGCGGTCTAGCTTACAATCCTGTTGGGAATACTTTGCGGCTAATTCTACTTGCCCATAAACTAAGCTAACGGGGATCTCTTTTCCGCCGGGCCCCACAGGTCCGACCTCGGCCATGTGATTTGGGTCTGCCTTGGTATACTGCGTCTTCACCATGGCCCAGGCTTCTCTGGCACCCTGTCAGCAGGCCGATATCTTCCATAATTGGAAGCGCCGCCGTGCTCCCTTGAGCTTCTCCGTAAGCTCTGCAACGCCCTCTGGCAGGGAGACGGATGGCCACAAGGCCTAGGCAACACCTTGCATCACCTGCCGAACTTGTTCGTGCAGATGTGAGAGCTCGGATAGAAGATCACCCGCAGACCCGGGAATTTCCTCCGCGGGATGACCCATCAGCATACCTACAAACATAACGATGTTAGTCGGCTTCTTCGCCGAACTCCTTTAAAAGGATTCGTTCAAGCACTTACTGAAAATGCTGCGCCGAAGCCGCTTATTCTCCTTCTCGGAGTCTGCAAGCTGGCCCCGAACGTCTTTCAGTTCCACGCCCAGCTTAATATTTGCGTCTTGGAGATTGTTTTTCTCCCGCCTAACCTGAGTCAGCACGCGTTTGCCAGCCTCTAGCTGTCGCATAACATGCTGGTCCTCCGGATTTTCTCCGGATTCATCTACAACATCTGTTGTTAGATCTGTAGCCATGCCGCACATTATATGGTAACCATCATTCTTTAAAGTAAATATTACCAGCATGTGACTTTTTCGGTTCCTGCAATGCAGCCACAGCAGCCCGCAGTTGGGTCTTGCATTCCTCTAGCTCCTGTGATAGCCTAGTATTCTTCTCTATAAGAACCTGCACAATAAAGATGATCCTTAAATCAGTTCTGCTAACTGTTTCAAGTTTCAGGGGCTACTGATACATATAAATCGTCAGATTTACTTACCCATACATCCTTTACATACTGATCCGTGGCTCTGGCTAGACCATCTTGAGCAGCTCGAAGGTACGCCTCTCCAGTATTGAAGGCATCAAATGCCTCTGGTGAGAACCAAGCGTCACGGAGTACGGCCCGGCAGCGCCTATGATTCATGGCGCTTTCCACCTCTGAGTTTGTAGCGGATAATCTATCTGCATCCTCTGTAGGGGGATTATCCGGTGCCCGCCCCATATTGGCTTCTGCCTCTATGTCCGGTCCTAGCGCCTGGCTGGTGGAAGTGTGATTAGTGACATCGTCGGACATATTCCGACGAGCGTTTTTTCTATTAAAGAAACACGGGCGTCATTATATTTCGAGAGAGACGACAACCACGGAGAAGGGTTTTTTGTCATACCTTTGCGCCGGCGTCTCCGTCCTGACCGCCTTCCTTTTTGGCCTACCCGGCCTCGGTGCCTCTTGTTGGCGAGTTGCTGCGGGTTCGGCAGGGCGTCCCGAATGCCTTCCCTGTAAAAATGCCATGTGTATATGGTGGGTGAAGTGTCTAAAAGGGGATCCTAGTTTTTGGAGTTGGGATTTTTGGTTTTTCTTACGTGCGATGCAGGGAGCAGTCCGGGATAGTTGGCCGTAATGGCCACCATGGCATCATTGCAGCTTAACTGATAGAACTGCCGGTCTATCAGCTCCACGAATATAACCGGATCTTCTTCAAGTCTGGAGTCGAGGGTCCGGTTAGGGTCCTCTGGTTGTGGAGAAGGGCTGCTGTCCTCCTTTATGGCTTTTCGCAGTTCCTGCCACAAATTCGCAAGGTGAATACTTACAACAAAGAATGCGGGAGAAATGGGAGTAGGAAGATATAACTTACCCAGCTTGGAGGATTGTACATGGAGAATCCGTCCCGTGGCTTGATGCAGGTAAACTCCTCTTCCTCACCCTTGAACAATTCGGACAGAATTTTCGCTAAAGTGGCAGTATAGTCCGGACCCTTACGCCCGCAGCGGGTGGCGTCATCTGCCCCGTTATAACACCACAAGGGGTGCCCACGATATTGAAGTGGTTGCACTCCCCGCATTATGCAAATCGACATAACTTCGATTACTGTCAATCCTGATCGAACCAGTGCTTTAATTCGGTTCATCAGATAGAGGACTTCTCCATTGTCTTCCACCTGGGGGCTCCGTGGGCGCCAACTTCGGTGTTTCTTCAGAGGAGCATTGTTGAACTCAGGAAGACCCCGCCGAACAGGGTCCGGAAGGGGAACGTCCTCCATATAAAACCATTCTGAAGGCCAGTCTTCGGACGACTTCTTCGGAGTACCAGACAGGTATCCGGTATCGGCGATACGCCATATTTCGGCTCCGCCCACTTGATAAAGTGACCCCCTCTATGTGCGAGGGACGAGGCAAAATAGCCTTTGCCACAGCTCGAAGTGAGCCTTACAGCCCAGGAACAACTCGCAGAGAGCCACATAGCCGGCGATATGTAGGATGGAGGCGGGGGTGAAGTTGTGTAATTGGAGGCCGTAGAACTCCAGGAGCCCACGGAGGAACAGATGAATTGGAAATCCGAGTCCCCTTAATAGATAGGGAACAAGGCAGACCCGTTCCCCCATAGAGGGACAGGGAAAGCTCTCCGCTTGCTCCCCACTATTATAGGTGGCAAGCCCGGCTCGTACGCCGGAGGGAGAAATCCCTTAGTCTGCAATTCGACTAAACGACTGTGTGGGACTGAACACCTCTCCCAATCACCGGGCTTAGGGCTTCGGGGGCGGGAGGAGGAGCTGCGGAGGTCGGCCATGCTGGAATGGATCTTTCCAGAACGCGCTCTGATGGACTCTCGCTAGGGGAGGATGGTATGGATCGGATCTAAGGATCACCATCCCTTTAATAGAAAATTTATTTATCTGGCTAGGGGGGCGAATGTAAAAATGCCCTGGCGCCTTGTATTCATTCGGTGCGTGGGAGAAAACCCTTATTGGGCACAGAAGCCAAGAGGTCCAAACATTTATGGGACCGGACACTACTTTACAAACGTTCGAAAGATGGAGAAGAACCCGCCTTGCAATGCCGAAGACAATACTGCGCCCGGAATCATCGTCATTGAAGCCTGGTTCGGGGGCTACTGAGGGAGTCCTGGATTAGGGGGTATCCGGACAGCCGGATTATATCCTTTGGTCGGACTGTTGGACTATGAAGATATAAGATTGAAGATTTCGTCTCGTGTCTGGATGGGACTCTACTTGGCGTGGAAGGCAAGCTAGGCAATACGGATGTGTATATCTCCTCCTTTGTAACCGACCTTGTGTAACCCTAGCCCCCTCCGGTGTCTATATAAACCAGAGGGTTTTAGTCCGTAGGACAATAGACAATCATACCATAGGCTAGCTTCTAGGGTTTAGCCTCTCATATCTCGTGGTAGATCAACTCTTGTAATACCCATATCATCAAGAATAAATCGAGCAGGACGTAGGGTTTTACCTCCATCAAGAGGGCCCGAACCTGGGTAAAACATCATGTCCCCTGCCTCCTGTTACCATCCGCCTTAGACGCACAGTTTGGGACCCCCTACCCGAGATCCGCCGGTTTTTACACCGACACCCACCATGAGGCTGCTGGTCCATCTAACTGATGTGCGGCAAAACGCACCTTCTCAGCATCGGTACATCTTGCAGTGGTTAACTCCCTTCCAATCCTGCGGAGCCAATCATCTGCTACTATAGGCTCGGTGCTAATGGAAAACACCGACGGCTGCAACATCAGAAAACGGGCTAAGTTGTCAACTGGTGGTGGTGGTGGATTGTTGTTGTTGTTGTTGCCTTGGTTCTGGACTAACAATTGCATCAGGGTATTCTGTTGCTGGATCAACTGACTGAGCTCTGGTGGGAAGGTAAATCCGGGGTCACGTCTCGGAGGCATCTGATGGGTTTAGAGGGGAGAGAATTAGAATAGAATGAGGTCTAATGAGAAAGCACTACCCATATGCACATGAGACAAACACAATCATTTCACTCAATCAATCAAGCACGGGCATACAATCGGTCTAGAACTGTCGCAAAAGTGCTCGGACTACAGTATTTACATGGTGAAATACTACTACTGATGTGGTGGTCTACGAAAAATATTCCTCGGTTGAAGACTCCATGATGTTTGCTCCAGCTTCGTCTTCATAGTCATCATCGCTAAGGTCGGAGTCGGTGTCGTCGATGATGATGTAGTCCTCCAGGCGAATCTCCTTGGGTTCTTCATCTTCTCCTCCTGGAGCGGGGTCTCCCAGGAATACTCCGATCTTCTTAATCAGGTCGTCATTCTTCTCCACTAGTACGATGATTTCTTCCTCATAATCTTCACGTGTATCCTTGAGTTCTTCCTCCAGTTCCGTGATCCTAGTCATTGCCTTCTTCAGATCTATCATGCTTGCGCACATCTGATTCTCCTGGCGTCGAATGTGCTGGTTTAGTTCCTGGATGAAAGCTGCAATTGATCTATCCTTCCTGGTGCTGATCATCTCCCATTTCTCGTCTCGGCGCCCACAAACCTGATAGATAGTATCCTTAAGCTCCTTGTGATAAACTTCTCCAATGCGTCCCATGGTGATGTGAGCTGCCATACTCTTTCCTAGACTCCAGGTTGGTGCATCAAAGGAAAACTCTATGGCTTAGTGACTGTCGTGAATGTCCTTCCTGGAACTTGAACTTGAATCATCCATCGCTCCTCTTCTGGTAAAGTAGCGTTGTAAGTCCCAATGAAACTTGGTATTGCAATGTTTAGGTACCTAGAGACTTCCTTCAAGTGTCGTCCAAAAGGTGCTTCTTCATCCGGTTGTGCAAACTTGTTCCTTGCATCCACCATCCTAAAGAGTGGAAAATGGGAGGAGTCAGAAATGAGAAGAGAATAGTGATTTATGGTTTTAGCTTAGTGGTCATGTCCTACTCAGCGTGTGCTTTGATACCATCTTGTAGGGACCCGACCTCAAATGGTCAAGTCTCTGTGCTTCAGTGTCATCCCTGGATCGGTAATGCTGACACACACAGTACTCGAGGATATATAACAGAGTAGCAATCACACACTTATTACATCGAATGTCTCCAAAGAGAACTTATTACAATAAATATGGCTTAAGGCCATCTAATATGATAACAGTGGAAGGCTTGGAAGATAAAGTGAGTCCATCAACTCCAACGGCATAGCTGAGCTGCACGGCAACGACCTAACGAACCTTACTCCTCATCTGAAAAGTCTACAACATAATACGTTGCAGCCCGAAAACGGGTCAGCACATGGAATATGCTGGCAAACTAACACAGTAGAGCAAGAACATGATAATGCTATCACTACATGCATATTTGGCTGGTGGAAAGCTCTATGGTTATAGTTTTGCGAAAAGCCAATATTTCCCTACAACAAAGGAATAGATTTTACTTTAACTATCATGGTAGTTGAAACATCATTGAGAAGGTTCCTCCAACTCAATCCCAATTAAAGTAATTATCAACCCAACAATTATTAATTTAGAGTGATGAGATACTTAAGATACCCCAAGTACTAGATACTCAAGATGTCCATAACCGGGGACATGGCTAACCATGATTAGTTTGTACACTCTGCAGAGGTTTGCACACTTTTCCCCACAAGACTCGATCGCCTCCGATGAATTTCTCGCACTACATGATGTTTGAGAAACGGATGACCGAGACACAGTCTTTCAGAAACATTAACTCTCTACACCGGGCAGACCATACCAAACCTACAACCCACTACCTGCTGGTCCACCTCTTCAAGAGCTTCACGTAACTTACTCAACTATGCTAGAGCCCATAATAGCTTTTGGCTGCACACGGAAGTTTCTAGCATGAATCATCTTAGTTCCCTTTGAGACTGGGTGGCTGTCCATAGGAAAATCACACAGAACCCCGGGATCTCCAAAAATACAGGCAACACTGGGTACTCCTGGTGCCTCAATCCACCCAGATGTGTATTCAAGTTTCCACCTTAAGTTTAACCATTATTTAACAATCTCACATCTGTCATGGATTTCACTCACCCAAACCACGTCTATGAGCATAGCATAACAGTATAAGCAATTCGTATAAGTAACTCCCAAGGTTTGAATATTACAGGGCAATAGGTTCTACCTCATCAACTACTTCCCAACCCACAAGTTAATGACATCCTAACGATGCAATGTTTCAGGATTGGAGCTAATCCATAAAACTAGGTGATAAAGGGGTATGATCAAAGTGTTACTTGCCTTGCTGACGATCCGCGAAACCTAGGGACTCCAAATAACACGCTTCGCACTCCGGAAATTCTATCGCAAACAAACAATAGCATACATAAGCAATCAAGCAAAGAAGCACAGGTAAATCTCGAAAAAGAGGATCTATCAGAAAGTTCAACTTAAGAACTCCGGTTAGCAAAAAGAATCAAATCGAACGGAGCAACGAAACTCAAATGATGAAAGAAACAAGATCCGTTTACTAATCTGGACCTAGGTCAAATTTTACAGTAGCAAAAGCTTGTTCATCTGTCTGCGGGTGGAATGTTGTACTGAACTCCAACCTTGTCCCCAAAGTTTGGTGCAGCTGATGCCAATACTTTGAAGTAAACTGTGTCCCTCTATCTGATACGATGGTCCTCGGAACTGCATGCAGACATACGATCCTGGTCATATATATCTTGGCCAACTTTGCACTTGTATAGGTGGTTTTTACCGGGATAAAGTGAGCTACTTTGGTCAAGCGGTCAACTACTACCCATATAGAATCATATCCTGATTTGGTTATGGGTAATCCGGTGATAAAATCCATGCCAAGTTTGTCCCACTTCCATTCGGGTATCGGCATAGGCTGTAACAATCCTGCTGGCTTTTGATGCTCAGCCTTCACTCTCTGACATACATCACATACAGCTACATACTCGGCAATATCCTTCTTCATACCAGGCCACCAGAAACGTTCCTTCAAATCCAAATACATCTTGGTGTTTCCAGGGTGTATCGAGTATGGTGAGTCATGAGCGTCATGAAGTATTAACTTCCTGATCTTTGTGTTATTGGGCACATAAACACAGTCCTCAAACCATAAGGTGTCGTGCTCATCCTCACGAAAACCTTTGGCCTTTCCTTCGCTCATTCTCTCTTTTATCTCGGCAATCTCTTTGTCATCCTTCTGAGCTTCTCGAATCTTTCCTAACAATGTAGAATGAACCTCCATTGTTGCAACAAAACCTCTAGGAACAATCTCCAATCGAAGTTCCCTGAGATCCTCTGCTAACTCCTTCGGCAATCCCATGCTCACTAGGGTATTAGCATAATTTTTCCGACTCAAAGCGTCGGCTACGACATTGGCCTTTCTTGGATGATAGTGAAGCTTCATGTCATAATCCTTTATAAGCTCCAACCATCTTCTCTGCCTAAGGTTCATCTCCTTCTGTGTGAAAATGTACTTCAAACGCTTATGATCCGTGTACACATCACAACGATTTCCAATAAGGTAATGTCTCCAGGTCTTCAACGCATGCACTACGACAGCCAACTCCAAATCATGCGTGGCATAATTCAGTTCGTGCGGTTTCAGTTGTCGCGAGGCATACGAAACAACTCATCCATCCTGCATAAGCACACTCCCAAGTCCTAGGCGAGAGGCATCGCAATACACTTGGAACTCCTTGTGTATATCCGGCAGAATCAACACTGGGGCTGTAGTCAAACATTTCTTTAACTCCTGAAAACTCGCTTCACATTCTTCTGTCCATTTAAATTTGGTATCCTTCTTCAATAACTCCGTCATTGGCTTCACAATTTTGGAAAAATTCTCAATGAATCTCCGATAGTATCCTGCGAGTCCAAGAAAACTGCGGATCTCACTAACTGAAGTGGGTGCCAACCATTCAGTAACTGACTAAACCTTAGTCGGATCTACTGCTACACCTTCTCCTGATATAACATGTCCAAGGAATCCGACTTCCTTCAGCCAAAACTCGCATTTGCTGAACTTGGCATACAACTGATGTTCCCTAAGTTTCTCGAGAACTAAATGCAAATGCTCTTCGTGCTCCTCCTCATTCTTCGAGTATACCATTATATCATCAATGAACACCACAACAAACTTATCCAAATATTCCATGAACACTTTGTTCATCATGCTGATGAAGTAGGCAGGGGCATTAGTCAGTCCAAACAACATGACTGTATATTCATACAACCCATACCGTGTGGTGAATGCTTTCTTTGGTATGTCCTTCTCTGGTATCTTCAGCTGGTGATATCCAGACCGCAGATTAATCTTTGAAAACACCTTGGCTCCTTGCAGCTGGTCAAACAAATCATTGATCATCAGCAGTGGGTATTTGTTCTTGATCGTCACCTCATTTAACGCATGATAATCAACAACCATTCTTAGAGACTTATCCTTCTTCTCAACCAAAAGCACTGGGGCTCCCCATGGTGATGAGCTCCGTCGAATGTAACCTTTCTCAATAAATCCTTGATCTGTTTCTTAATCTCCTCCAGATCGTTTGTGGGCATCCTATATGGTCGCTTTGATATAGGTCCAGTACCTGGCAATAACTCTATCAAAAACTCAATGTCTCGATCTGGTGGCATGCCTGGTAACTCCTCTGGAAAAACATCCGGGTAATCCTTGACGACATGCACTTCCTCCTGAACAACTCCCGTGAGGGTATTTAATTGGCTACTCCTTGGCGCATGCCTAGATACATACTTGATCCTTTTTCCCTCCGGGGTGGTGAGACAAATGGACTTACTAACACAGTCAATGCTTCCTCCATACTTTGACATCCAGTCCATTCCTAATATCACATCCAATCCTTGTGACTCCAAGATTATTAGGTCGGACGGAGAAACATGGCTACCAATGGTTAAGGGTATCTGGTCGCACCATCGACTAGCCATATACTCTGCTCCAGGTGAACTCACTAACAGATAGGTCCTAAGGGTTTGGGTTGGTAGTTTAAACTTACCCACGAATTCCCTTGATATGTATGAATGCGATGCTCCAGTATCAAAAAGAACAAGGGTGGTAAAAGACTTAACCAAAAACTTACCAATAACCACGTCTGGCTGCTCTTCAACCTCCTCCACGTTGACGTGGTTCACTTGTCCTTTGTTGAATGGATTGGGCTTCTTTCCAGCGCTCCCATTGCCGTTTCCATTCTTTGCTTCAGGGCACTCCGTGGCATAATGTCCAGTCTTCCCGCACTTGAAACAAGTAACGTGGCTTAGGTCTCTCTTCGCGGGTGTGGCTGGATTGGAGCAGTTCTGATTGTTGCTTGCTCCATTCCCATTCCCATTCCTTGGGCCAGTATGATCGTGGTTACTTCCTCCATTATGGGTGTGGCCTCCATGGTTATGAACAAGTCCTCCTGAGTTTGGGGTTAGGCGAGGCTTCTGCTGAGCTCCTGAATTATACCTTCCTTGTCCATACTTCCTCTTACGGCTCTCAATTTGCTACTGCTTCCCTTCAATCATAAGAGCCTTATCTACCAACTCCTGGTAGTTGTTGAATGTTGCCACCATCAACTGCATGCTCATCTCATCATTTAGCGCTTCCATAAACTTCTCCTGCTTTGCAGCATCTGTGGCCACATCGTCAGGGGCATAGCAAGATAACTTGCTAAACTCATCCGCATACTGAGCCACAATACGATTCCCCTAGCGTAAGTTGCGAAACTCACGCTTCTTCATACTCATAGCTCCAGTTGAGACATGAGCTGTACGGAAAGCTTGCTGAAACTGATCTCATGTAACAATGGCTATAGGGTAGGTGATAGTGTAATTCTCCCACCATGAGGCTGCTGGTCCATCCAACTGATGTGCGACAAAACGCATCTTCTCAGCATCTCTACATCCTGCAGTGGTTAACTCCCTTCCAATCCTGCGGAGCCAATCATCTGCCACTATCGGCTTGGTGCTACTGGAAAACACTGGCGGATGCAACCTCAGAAAGCGGGATAAGTTATCAACTGGTGGGGGTGGCGGTGGATTGTTGTTGTTGTTGCCTTGGTTCTGAACTAACAACTGCATCAGGGTATTCTACTGCTGGATCAACTGGGTGAGCTCCGGTGGGAAGGTAAATCCGGGGTCATGTCTCGGAGGCATCTGATGGGTTTAGAGGCACTACCAGGGAAAAGCCTATACACAGAATGTTACCAGTAGCGCTGTACAAAATCAAGCGCTGCTGCTACTTAGTAGCAGCGCGCGTAAATAAACCGCGCGACTGCTATGAATTTAGCAGTAGCGCGTACTAGCGTAAAGCGCTGTTGCTACGTTTGAACTGGGCGCACATGGCTAGCCCAACCTAGCAGTAGCCCGTATAATGGCCCAGCGCTACTGCTAATCTCCTTAGCTGCAGCGCGCTTACGTGTAAAGCGCTGCTGCTAACGGAAATAAAGTAAAGTGAAAAACAAGTAGAAAAGTAAATGAAAATGAAAGAAATAGAAAAAGGAGAAAGGGAAAAAATAAAATGTAAAGAAAAATAAAAGAAAAAAGGGAAAAAGGAGAAAGGAATAGCAGTAGCGGGTTTCAGTAAATGCGCTATAGCTAACTTAGCTATAGCGCGTTTCCAGAAACGCGCTACCGTTACGTTTCACTTAAATACCGGTTTTCCCCACCCCGCCCCCGGCCACCAATTCTTCCCCAAATCGTCCCTCGCCCTCGCCACCACCTCCTCACCGCCGCCGCCCCTCGGCCGCCGCACACTCTCCCCACGCTGCCCCGACCCCAGATTCAATGCCGGCCCCGCCCCCGACCTCAACGCCGCCCGGGACGCCGCCCCCGACCCCGACCTCAACGCCGCCCCTGTCGGATTTCGGGTTCCGGCAGACCCTTGAGGTTCGAACACTGGGGTGCGTGCGGAGATTTCGCCTCCTACCTACCTGCACCCCTCCGCCATGCTAGGATCTAAACTAAGGAAAGAACAACACAAGAGACACAGGGTTTATACTGGTTCGGGCCACCGTTGTGGTGTAATACCCTACTCCAGTGTGTGGTGTGGTGGATTGCCTCTTGGCCTGATGATGATGAACAATACAAGGAAGAACAACCTTGCGAGGGTCTGTTCTTGGTTGAGGCGATGAACTGCTGGGAGGAGTTCAGCCACCTTTCTCTCTCTCTCTCTCTCTCTCTCTGCTCTGACCGACAGACCCCCTTGATGTGTGGGTGGCTGGTCCTATTTATAGAGGCCCTGGTCCTCTTCCCAAATATTGAGCGGGAAGGGAGCCAACAATGGCGGGCTAATTTGAAGGGGGAGAACAAGTATCAGCTATCCTGACAAAAGTATTCTTCGCTTGCGCAAAGCTCTGGTGATGACGCCGTCTTGGGCTCCACGGTGACCTCCGTCTCGTAGTCCTCCTGGTCTTGGTATCGTTACACCGAAATGGCAACCTTTGCCTGATGCCTCGGTACTCCGCGGCCGCGCTTGCCCCCTTTGCACCAAAGAGGAAAGGAGGACGTTGCACGGGCTGGCACCCGCCTGGCGCCCTGAGTTGTCATGGCTTGCGTCATGGGCACCTCGTGAGGTACCCCGCCTTGATCTCTCCACCTCCTCGTGAGCCAGCCTGACGAGGCCATGCCTGAGGAAGCTTCGCGTCGTCCGCCTCGCGAGGCTTGGCCCCTCGCGAGGGTCTTGGGTTTGTGTTGGTGAAGATGGGCCGTGCTGGGCCCCCTTTTGAGCCATGCTGCAGGCCGCAGGCAGGCAAGTCTGGGGACCCCCATTCCCAGAACACCGACAGTAGCCCCCGGGCCCAAGGCGCGCCCGGACTTGGCCATGCAGGGAGGCGGAAGGGCAAGAGCGAAGCGCCGCGGGCCCTAACAGCCCGCGGCCTTGGGCACCGCGTGGCGGTTGATTGGACGTGGGCGGCACTGTTCCCCCACGCCCTCCTTATCTTGTGCCGTGCTAGGCGGACCCGTAGTCGTACACAGCCGTTGCCCTTTTATCGCTCGAGCGCCCTCTGTCCTTCCTCCGCTCGAACTCCGGTTTCTGTTTTCGACTCAATCTCGAGCCTCCCTCCCCCCCTTACCATTGCCATGGCTCTGACGAAGAAGGGGAGAGGGGAGAAACCCGTGTCTCCGCCTTGCTCGCCACCGTCGGCGGCCCCCGCCGAGGGCTTGGGCAAGGTCAGCTTGGCTCTGGCCACCATCTTCAATGAATGTGGGAGGACGACGGCCTGGCCCGCGTCCCACTTTTCCATCGACAGGACAACCACCGAGGTCCCGTATCTTGCCGACGCCCTGTGGGCGGGTCTGGTTCCCCCTTTTCTGATTTCTTCAACGCCGTGCTTTCCCACTATCAGATCCACATGGTGCATCTGGGCCCTGAATCCATCACCCTCCTTTCGGTCTTCGCCTTTGTTTGCGAAGCTATGGTGGGCATCCCTCCTTTGGTTGCCCTGCTGCGCCACTTCTTCTTGTTGCATCTTGTCGACCCTACCCAATGCTGGGCTTGTGTGAGCTTCGTTGCCGCGCCTAAGACGGCGGCCTCTGGGATTGACTTCAAGCTCCCCCTGCCCGTGGTCGGGTTCCGCGAGCGGTGGCTGTATGTGGACGCAGGGGTGCCCAACCCCCTGCTATTGGAACCAACCTCACCTGCCATCCCCAATTCGAGCTGGGGCCAGGAGACGCTTGAGAGGCCCCGGCTCGTCTTCGTCTGGCGCCGCTTCGCGCTCTTGAGGTCGCTTGGCGTGACAGTGCCCAAGGTGGTGAAGGAGTTCCTGCTATGTCGTGTTGCTCCTCTTCAACGCCACTCTCGCCGGATGTGGGCCTTCCGTGGGCGCGAGGACCGTATGAGGCTCCAGGAAGAGGACCTGACTCCTGAGGTGCTGAGGACGGCGCTCTTGACCCTGGCTGGGGACCCCAACCCCGGCAGCGTCCGGCAAGGAGGGGCCTTGCTGTACCTCTGCCAGAGCAGAGGCGACTTTGTGAAGCAGATGCCTGTCTTTGATGAGTGGGGGCCGTGCCCCGCCGGCCTTCAGGGGCCTCGCGAGAACCCAGTGGTGGTGACTGCCCTACCAGTCGGCCAAGGCGACTCATCCTCGAGTGGCGGAGCAGGGAGGCATGAGGCGCTAGAGGCCGAGGGGGCTCCCGGCGCGGTGACAGCGCCGGGCGAGGCTCATGAGGAAGCAACTCTTGGGGCCCGTGCCACTGAGGCTGAGGGTGGCGAGCAGCTGCCCTTAGTGCCTGCGACTGGGGCCCCTGAGGCCCCAGCTGCGTCTCTTGGGGAGGCGATTGGCAGCGCACACCGGGCAGGCGCCTCTGCCGCAGATCTCCTTGCCGCTCCATCTTCGTCGAAGGTTGATCCATGCGCCCAACTCTTGGGACGCTTCCGCGTGAACTTCGAGGCTCTCCGGAAGAGAAGGGAGGCCCTGGGCGACGATTACCCTTGTCGCCTGCTGAATCATAGGAAGTACTTCACCACTGATGAGTAAGCCTTTTCCTTTCCCGGCTCCCGATCCTTTTGTTACTTGTACTGACCATTGCTCCGCAGGCCCCTTCCAGCCGAGCTTGCGGAGACGGCTGAGGAGCCGTCCCCCTTGGCTTCGCCCCCTCCACCGTCCTCGAGCGCTCCAAGCAGTGGAGCCCTTGTGGTGAGGGCGATCAAAGAGGCGAACCATCCCGAGGCGCACCGCGGCCCCGTGCACCTCGCGATCCTCCTTTGCGGGCCTTCTCATGGCATAGCCAGCCTGCCATGGGCCTCTCGCCTGGTCGTGAACTGTGATTGGCTGAGGCGCTTCCTGCGCTCTTCTCCTGAGGATGGGCTGGCCCCAGGCCGGGCTTCTGACGCGGCGTGCCCGGCCGTCGCGAGGGTGCCAACCCCCAGCCCCCAGCCCGGAGGGGGAGTGCTGACTCGCGGCCCCCGGCGCTTGCTTGGGGCGGATGATGGTGTGGAAGACGTGCTCGAGCGTGCTCGGGAGCGTCGCGCTCTCCGCCAAGGATTCCTTCGAAGGGCGACTGACGCAGTGAGCCTGCTTGGTGAGGAGCTTGCTGATGAAGACGCGTGCCTTGAGGCCGAAGGCCTGCGCCTGGCTGCAGAGAGGCGTGAGCTGGAGGGCGCCATCGCCCTTGCGCGCCGCGAGCGTGATCTTGATGAAGCAGAGGCCAAGGCGTCGTTGGTGGCCTCTCAGGAGGCCCGGTCTCGGGCCGCTGAGGAGGCTCGGGAAGCTGACCGGTGGCGAACGGCTACGAAGGAGCGGGCTCGGGAGCTTCTGGCCTGGTGCCACTCGCTGGAGGAGCAGGTGGAGCTGCGCGAGGCAGCCCTCGCGTCGATGAAGGTGGCCTCTGGCGACTCAGCAGAGCTCCAGAAGCGTGAGGAGGCGCTGACACTGGAAGCCGCCGAACGTACCCACGAGTACGAGCGTCTGGAGACGAGGGAGCGCTTGGTGACGCAGGCGGAGGATGATGTTGCTGCACAGGAAGCCCGCGTCCTGGAGGAGGTCGGACGTTGAGTGGCGAGGGCGCATTTGAACCTTGAGCACGAGTTCAAAGAAAAGCTGGGGTTGATCCAGGCCGAAGCTGAAGGCAGGACTGCCGCTTTGAGGGCCAAGCTGGAGGAGGCGGTGCGGCGGGCTGATGCTTCCCGGGCCGCCCTTGAGGTGGCGCGAGGTGAGTTAACCACCTCCCAGGCTGAGGTGCTCCTTCTTCGCCAGCGGGTGGAGGAGGCTGAGGCCGTCGCGCGTCAGAATGCGGACGAGATACGTCAGCGGCGGATCTTGGAGCATGAGCACGACCCCATGCTCACCACTCTCCGGGAGAGAGCCAACGCGGCCTTGGGCAACATCTGCGAGGAGGCCGTCGGTGAGCCGCACGCAATCAACTACGCGGGCAATCTCCAGTTCTTCACTGACGTGGTGACGCAGCTGGAGGCGTGGTCGACCAGGGCTGACAGGTTGGTGGAGGAGAGGAGCCGCGCCCTGCTCAGGCGCGCCTTTTCCCGCGTCTTCAGTCACCTCCGGAACATGGATCCCCATTTCGATTTTGATGCCGCCATCGTCCCAGTCCCCTAGGCTGTCCGAGGCGACCTGGTGCACTGGGTGGAGGACAATGTGGACGCTCTTATCAGGGCCTTTGCCTCAGACAACGATGATGCGATCGTGGTGGCCGACGAGGGCGGCGCGATGGGCGGCCCTGACGCCGCTGGCGGCGACGCGGACAGCGATGGCGAGTTCAGCGGCGCCAGCAACGGCCCAGGTGGTGCTCCTGAGGACGCATTGGGGGATTCGTCCGACTGACTGTACATCTTTCTTGCTTCCTTACCCTGCATGAATAGAACTCAGGTTTTGGCCTGATGACTGTGAGAGCATTTTGGAGGGGGCCCTCATGTAAAACTTTTGTTTATCGTATCAGTAGAAGCCACATCGCCCATGCGCCCATGCCAAGTGGCTAGCTTAAGCGACGCGCTGGTCGGCTAGTATACCTTTGTTCCGCGCTGGCCCTGAGGCAGCCCGCGGGGGTTGTGGTGTCCTGAGTGTCCCCTGATTGAATCCGTAGGATCTGCAGTAAAACACCCTCCTGAGAGGACGCGGCGGCGGCAGTCTGGGCTGCGCGCAAGCTAGGCCTAACCTGGCTCGCGAGGGGCTCGCGAGGGGAGGCGGCTGAGGCGAAGTGGTAACCAAAATGCGAGAAATTGCTCGAACGAGACTAAGCACCCCTCCCCGAACACACGCAAATCTCAAATTCGAATCCAACTTGAATCCAGCGAGGAAAAGCGACAACCAAGGGGAAGAGCAACGAAAGCAAACGAAAGGCCGCGTACGGCACCTAGTCTAGTCTTGGACGTCTTCTCACCAGCGCGGAGCTAAGTTGTAGGATCGAAAGTACGTCTAGAGGGGGGTGATTAGACTACTTGACCAAATAAAAACTTAACCTTTTCCCAATTTTAGTTCTTGGCAGATTTTAGCTATTGTAGGACAAGTCAAGCAATCATCACACAATTCAAGCAAGCATGCAAAGAGTATATTGGCAGCGGAAAGTAAAGCATGCAACTTGCAAGAATGTAAAGGGAAGGGTTTGGAGAATTCAAACGCAATTGGAGACACGGATGTTTTTCCCGTGGTTCGGATAGGTGGTGCTATCCTACATCCACGTTGATGGAGACTTCAACCCACAAAGGGTAACGGTTGCGCGAGTCCACAAAGGGCTCCACCCACAAAGGGTAACGGTTGCGCGAGTCCACAAAGGGCTCCACCCACAAAGGGTCCACGAAGAAGCAACCACCCACAAAGGGTCCACGAAGAAGCAACCTTGTCTATCCCACCATGGCCATCGCCCACACAGGACTTGCCTCACTAGCGGTAGATCTTCACGAAGTAGGCGATCTCCCTGCCCTTACAAACTTCTTGGTTCAACTCCACAATCTTGTCGGAGGCTCCCAAGTGACACCTAGCCAATCTAGGAGACACCACTCCCCAAGAAGTAACAAATGGTGTGTAGGTAATGAACTCCTTGCTCTTGTGCTTCAAATGATAGTCTCCCCAACACTCAACTATCTCTCATAGGATTTGGATTTTGTGGAAAGAAGATTTGAGTGGAAAGCAACTTGGGGAAGGCTAGAGATCAAGATTCATATGGTAGGAATGGAATATCTTTGGTCTCAACACATGAGTAGGTGGTTCTCTCTCAGAACATATGAGTTGGAATTGTGTATGTGTTCTGATGGCTCTCTCCACGAATGAAGAGGAGGTGGAGGGGTATATATAGCCTCCACACAAAATCCAACCGTTACACAGTTTTCCAATCTCGGTGGGACCGAATCAATAAACTCGGTCGGACCGAAAATGTAAACCTAGTGACCGTTAGAGATTTTCGGTGGGACTGACATGCAACTCGGTAGGACCGATATGGTTAGGGTTTGGGCATAACGTAATCTCGGTGAGACTGATTACACAAACTCGGTGAGACCAATTTTGGTAATTATCTAACCAGAGAGTTGGTCAGGCAAACTCGGTGGGACCGATTTGCTCTTTCGGTGGGACCGAGTGGAACTCGGTGAGACCGAAAAGTTACAAAGGGGAAACACTGAGTTTACATTGCAATCTCGGTGGGACCGATTCGCTCTTTCGGTGAGACCGAAAAGTTACGAAAGGGAAACAGAGAGTTTGCAATCCCATCTCGGTGAGACCGAGATCCCTATCGGTAGGACCGAATTGCTAGGGTTTGGCAGGGGGTTATGACAAGTGAAACTCGGTGGCGCCGGATAGGAAATCGGTAGGACCGAGTTTGGCTTAGGGTTTAGGTCATATGTGGATATGGGAAAGTAGTTGAGGATTTTGGAGCATATCATTAAGCACATGAAGCAAGAGGCTCATTAAGCAACACCTCATCCCTCCTTGATAGTATTGGCTTTTCCTAAAGTCTCAATGTGATCTTGGATCACTAAAATATAAAATGAAGAGTCTTGAGCTTTTGAGCATGAGCCAATCCTTTGTCCTTAGCATTTTGAGGGTTCCACTTTCACATCCATGCCATGCCAATCATTGAGCTTTCCTGAAATAATCATCTTGGAATAGCATTAGCTCAATGAGCTATATGTTGTTATGAATTACCAAAACCACCTAGGGATAGTTGCACTTTCAATCTCCCCCTTTTTGGTAATTGATGACAACATATAGATCAAAGCTTCGAAAAATGATAAAAAGCATGAAATATATTGTCGCTTTGAGAAGTATGTGTTAAGTAAGAGCTCCCCCTAAATTTGTGCATATTTTAAAATTTGCTTTGGACTGCAAATGCACAAAGAGTTAGAGTCATGGGTTACTCTTCCATGTCACATACATCTTGGTGGAGCGCTTAAAATGATAAGAATGAAATACATGCACTCATCACCAAGAATAGTGAATGATCACATAAGATAGATAAGATAATAGCATTAAACAAGCATTAAGTGTAGCTTATGATCAAACACATGATCATCAATGTCTCACAGATAATGATGTAGTATCTCAAGCACTCAAAAGCAAACAAAGTTCGAAAAACCACCAAATAAAGCAAGAGAGAAAAAAGCAACACTCTCTCTCTCGAAGCCTATGATCTATACATTTTTCTCCCCCTTTGGAAACAAGTTACCAAAAAGTTCCTAGAAAATGCATAGTGCTAGATCGACACTCAGGCTTGATCTTCTGGTGGTGGTGGAGTCCGGATCACTCCAAGGACGAAGGCTTCCGTAGACGCTGAAGTAGACGTTGGAGTTGGAGCTGAAGTAGATGCTGGAGCTGGTTGGGCTGGTGCTACGGCTGGAGCTGAGGCAGTTGCTCTTGTGTCAGGAACTGGCACTGCAGACGACCTCGGACCTCGTGGCACTCTGGCAAAGGCATCAGTGGTTGTCTTCCCTTTCCTCTCCTGCATATCATCTTGGAGCTGCTCCACTGCAGTCTGAATCTCTGTCACCTTGACATCCAAGTCATAGAACTTTTGTTCCATGATTCTCTCTAGGCTTGCCTGGTTTTGAGTTAGGGTGGCTAGTCCTTTCTCAATCCGCAGGGTGGATGCAATCAGGTAACCAAGCTGCTCTTGTTTGGTTTTCAGGAAATACTCAGATGCCTCCTCTTGAGTTGGCATCTTGGCAGCTTTCTCCTTCCTTGCCTTCTCCTTCTTCGCTTGTGCTTGTGCAGACGATGGTTCATTTTCAGTCATCACAACTTGATTGTCCTCAAAATCTGGACGGATGGGCAGGTGTTCCTTGTCCAACAAGTATATGCCCGTGCCCATCTTGGAGTTAATGAGCTCCTGAATTTGTGGGGCATACCCACAGCTCCTCTTTTGATCTGCTGCAGTCCTCTTGATAGTCTCTACTATGAGGCTCATGACCTTGAATTTCTGAGGTACATCAAATACATGAAGCAAATTTATTGCATGGCCTCTGATCATCTTGTGATCTCCAGACATGGGCAAGAGAGTGTGCCTCAATATCCAATTGATTGTTGGCAGCCCTGACAGAAGATAATGCACAGACCCAAACATGAAAGTGTCAAGTGCCTTGTTTGGAATTTCCTTGTACATATTGGACATTGAGTTGTGGTCCATCTTCTTCTTGGCATAAATGTCGAAGTCATATGCTTGCTCCTCGGGGGCATTGATCAACTTTGCCCATTCCTCAACAGTTGATTGGTACCTCGTACCTTCAGACATCCATGTGATCCTACCATCTGGATAGAAGTGTGCTGTGGAGTAGAATTGCATGATAAGCTCCTCGTTCCACTTTGTGAGCTTCTGCCCAACAAAGTCTACAACTCCACAAGCACTAAAGCTGTCATACACTCCAGGGTAGTGTTCCTCATTTTCCTTCATGTAGGTCCAGTCGACCCATCTCATGTCACAAACAATGGGCTTCTTGTCAAGAAGTACTGTCTCATAGAAATCTTGCTGTTCCTTGGTGTGAAATCTGTAATCCATAGCAGTCCTTCTCCTTGAAGCATACGGATCTGCTTCTCTCCACTTCCTCAGCCCTGAGTCTCTCCTGAGCTTCATGTCCTCAGCCACAGGATGAGCATCGTTGTGGTCTGGGATCTTGGGCTTGAGCTTTCTCAGAACGTGCTCTTCATCCTCTTCTTCAGCAGCTTCAGGCACTGGGGCCTTGTTCTTCTCAGCAGCAGGTATGCTCCTTGTATTTCTCTTTGGTGCAGTCTTGACCTTTGATGCAGCATTGGGCTTAGATGCAGTAGCCCCTGATTTTATAGCATCACCCATTAGCTTGGTTGCCTTAGGTGCTGGTGCAGCAACCTCTTCTTCCTCTTCCTCTTCCATGATGGAAGCCTTTCCAAGCACTTTGGCTACAGTCTTCTTCACCCTTTCCTTTCTCTTCTTGCCTTCAGCAGCAACTGGCTCTTTGGGTGCAGGCTTTTCAGTTGAAGCTCTAGCCTTTGACATAGGCTGCCTGCCTGCTGGCCTTTTGATCTTTAAGCCTGGCTTTGTGCCATGAGCTGGCTCAACTCTCTTTGATGTGGCTTCCTCTTCTACCACATAGTCCTCATCCTCAGAATCTGAAGTTCTCTTCTTCCTCTGTCTGGTGGCAGCTTTGGGCAAATTGCTAGGAGTACTTTTGCTGCCATCATCAGAAGAACTGGAGGGACTAGTGCCCTCACTCATGTGCACCTGCTGTTCTGACACATTCTGGTTGTCACTCTGGTCTGACATGATGAACAAGCTGACTGCTGACCCTGTGAACAGTTTATAGATGAGGTAGAATAGATGAGCATCACAAAATGCAGAGATTTTTTGCAAAAGAATGATCCAAAAACTTAGTTTTAGTTTCCCACTGAAATCATCTCGGATCTACCGATTTTTAAACTCGGTGATACCGAAGCAGTTTTGGCACCTAAACTGGTGAACTCGGTCAGACCGAGTCACAGTTCGGTGGCACCGAGACTGCTAGGGTTTCACAGAGTTCCAAAATCGGTCACACCGATAAGTAATTCTCGGTCAGACCGAGTCTCACTTGTGCAATGGCATAAGCCAAATCGGTGGGACCGAGTTTTTCAACCCGGTGGGTCCGAGATGGTTTCGGCGGAAACCTAACCCTAAAATTTTCGAATCAAACCTAATCTACGAACACATTGACTGGATAGGAGTGTTTCAATCATGGCAAGAGTCATGATGATCACAATGTGCTAGGAATCAGATTGGAGAATAGCACAAAGATCGAGTCCATACCGTAGTTCGGCGGAGACTCGCTACGGCGGCAATGGCGGGGTAGAATTCCATTGACGGCGATGGAGACCAGCGACTGGAGGCGGCTGGCGGCGAGGAGACGATCCGAAGACCACGTTGGCAGAGCAGGCTATCGCGCGGGCGAAGGGGTTCGGAGAAATTTCCAAATTTTTGCCCGTGACTATATATAGCCCGACCCTGTCGGTGTGACCGAGTGGAACAACTCGGTGGCATCGAGATTCATAACTGCAAGCAGTTAGTGAAACTCGGTGTGACCGAAAGGTTCAAATCGGTTGCACCGAGATTGAAAACCTAGATCAACTTAATGATCTTGGTAGGACCGAAAGTGGGGTATCGGTCAGACCGAGAATCATAAAAAGGTTTTGGAAGTTTAAGTCTATGACGAATCGGGGACTCCGAGCGCTCCTCATACAGAGTGGTTCGAATCTGACTTGATCAAATTTTGTGATGTAGCATGAATAGAGTTTGAGACGAGAAAAGCATAGATAGCTAGAGGAGGTTCTTAGGCACTCTTGTCCATCCACTTGGCAAAAGGAAACAAAACCAAACAATCAAAACAACAAGTGGATGTCCTTGAATGAGTAAAATATGCAACCAGCATGCTCACACAATAAGATGGCAAATTAAATATGTGACAAGGCATGCACAACCAATTCTAGCATCTATCAAGCAATTTGCGATGACAAGGTCATATATATATGAGTATATTGACTTAGGAGTCAAGTGAGAACACTTGATCATAGGTCATACCCATCGTTTAAGCTCAAGTGGGGTTACCACTTTTACATAAAGCATTGTTGTGTTCACATCTTTAGAGTTGCTTTAGCTCAAGTCTTAGAGTAAAGCTCCCCCTAGATGTGATATCCCCCCTTAGAGGGATGAACTAACCTCGGGTTTTGTTGATGATGACTTCATGTAGATGTTGAAGATGTGGATGCTCAATGTTGATGTAGATCACTTGGAGCTATCCATTTGAGTGAATTGCACTTTCAATACCTACATGGGTTAGTCCCACAAGGAACAAACAAGGATATCCATAGACATAGAGTGATGCACACACAAGATGATGTCCATGAAAACTTTTAGGTTACCTTGTCCCTTGTCTTACCAACAAGAGGGTTTGTGACTCCTTGAACTAGTGCAAGATGTGGAAGTTGATTGCACTTGTTCTTGCCAAAATGATAAGAGTGAAGTATGTTGGCGGAGTCACCCTCAAGAACTCTCTAGTTCTTCTTCTTTTGGATCCACACCATCTTGATGGGAATCCTTGGAGTTGTAGTCGTACTTGATGAAGTGGAACTTGAAGTAGTCTTGGGAATCCACTTGACTAAGGTCTTAGGAGCTTCTTCAAATGCATCAATTTCCTCTTGAAGCTTGTCCTTGCCTTTTTGCTTGTAGTCTTATGGTGGAAGATCATCTTGAGCTTGTGTCCCCTTGAAAGAAGTATCATACTTCTCTTGTTGAGGAACAAACTTTGTCTTGGGGTATTGATCTTCTTCCCACTCAACTCCATTGGCATTGAACTTTCGTTCAAAACCAACACCTTGATTCTTCCGGTGCATTCCTTGCTTGCGCACAATTTCCTCGAATTGCTTACTCCCGGCAAGGCTTTTGTATACTCCTTTCTCTATAATTCCCTTCAATAAGCTATTTTCTTGCTCAAGTGTAACTTGGCTAAGAGAATCATTAGTGGAATCAAGAGAACTACTAGAAGCAACAATATTGGATTTAGCATGATCATTGTTACTGCTAGAGGAAGAATCTTTCTTGTTCTTGTTACTAGACTTGACTTGAGTCATGTAAGTGGATAAGAGTAAACGCTTGGCAATGTAAGAAGAACTTTTCTTGCGGAGATCATCATTGATTGCTTTTAAGAACTCATGCTCTTGCTCAAGATTGAGCTTTTCAAAGCGTAATTTCTCATGAGCTCTTAAAAGTTCTCGATGATCTTCGAAGATAGTTTCATGAGCTAACTTAAGAGTGTTTAGTTCTTTAGTTAGGGCCTCAATCTTCTCCTTATCATTGTCATTCGTTTTATCTTGATTAGCATGATTAATTGATGTTTCATCATAGTATTCATCACTAGAGTTGTCAACAAGCAAATCATCACCTAACAAGTCATCTTCATCACTATTGAAATCAACATACTCGGGGTGTGTTACCTTAGGACCTTTGGCCATGAAGCATCTTCCAATTCCTTCATTTGGTGAGTCAAATATGTCGTAGGAGTTTGTTGACACAAGTGCTAGACCGGCAACACCTTCATCTTGAGTATCTTCGGAGTCAGAGTGATAACTTCTCTCAGAGTGGTTGTCGGAGTCGGAGCCGGATACCCATTCACCAACATGAGCTTGATGTCTTCGTTTTGTGTAGCTCCTTGATGATTTTTCTTTCCTTTCCGAATCCTTGCTTCTCCATGAGTATCTTCGTTCATCTCTACTCCTTCTCTCTCTTGGTGGTGATTCTTTGCTTCTTCTTTTTGGAGAATCTTCTCTTCTCTTGTAGGGAGCCGTACACTCATTGGAATAGTGTCCGGGTCTTCCACAACTGTAGCAGTTTCGCTCTCAACTAGAAGATCTTTTGTCATTGTAGGACCTTGACTTGAAGCTTCTATCTTTGCTTCTACTCTTATAGAACTTGTTTAAGTTCTTCACCATTAAGTACAATTCTTCATTGAAGTTTTGTTTCTCACTTGATGATGTAGGGGCTTCACATGAGGCTTTATAGGCACCACTTGATTTGTTGTGAAGTTCCTCTTTATCCTTAAGTGACATCTCATGAGCAACAATTCTTCCAATCACCTCCGTTGGCTTGAGATCTTTGTAATTGGGCATCATTTGGATCAACGTGCACACGGTATCATATTTTCCATCCAAGGCTCTTAGAATCTTCTTGATGATGAATCTATCGGTCATCTCTTCACTTCCAAAGCCGGCAATCTCATTTGTGATGAGAGCAAGCCTAGAGTACATTTCAGCGACACCTTCACCATCCTTCATTTTGAACTTGTCAAGTTGACTTTGAAGCACATCCAACTTGGATTCCTTAACGGAGTCGGTACCTTCGTGCATATCAATCAAAGTGTCCCAAAATTCCTTTGCATTCTCAAGACGGCTGATTTTATTGAATTGTTCGGGGCACAATCCGTTGAAGAGAATATCACAAGCTTGAGCATTGTATTGCAACATCTTCAACTCATCCGCGGTAGCTTCACGGTTTGGTTCTTTCCCATCAAAGAAGTCACCTTGCAAACCAACACACACAATAGCCCAAATGGCGGGGTTATGTCCAAGAATATGCATTTTCATTTTATGCTTTCAACTAGCAAAATTAGTACCATCAAAGTAAGGACCTCTACGGTGATAATTTCCCTCGCTAGACGCCATACTCTCCTAGGTTGTGAAACCAAGGCTATGACCACCAAAAGCTATGGAGACCAAGGCTCTGATACCACTTGTAGGATCGAAAGTATGTCTAGAGGGGGGGGGTGATTAGACTACTTGACCAAATAAAAACTTAAACTTTTCCCAATTTTAGTTCTTAGCAGATTTTAGCTATTGTAGGACAAGTCAAGCAATCATCACACAATTCAAGCAAGCATGCAAAGAGTATATTGGCAGCGGAAAGTAAAGCATGCAACTTGCAAGAATGTAAAGGGAAGGGTTTGGAGAATTCAAACGCAATTGGAGACACGGATGTTTTTCCCGTGGTTCGGACAGGTGGTGCTATCCTACATCCACGTTGATGGAGACTTCAACCCACAAAGGGTAACGGTTGCGTGAGTCCACAAAGGGTAACGGTTGCGCGAGTCCACAAAGGGCTCCACCCACAAAGGGTCCACGAAGAAGCAACCACCCACAAAGGGTCCACAAAGAAGCAACCTTGTCTATCCCACCATGGCCATCGCCCACACAGGACTTGCCTCACTAGCGGTAGATCTTCACGAAGTAGGCGATCTCCTTGCCCTTACAAACTTCTTGGTTCAACTCCACAATCTTGTCGGAGGCTCCCAAGTGACACCTAGCCAATCTAGGAGACACCACTCTCCAAGAAGTAACAAATGGTGTGTAGGTAATGAACTCCTTGCTCTTGTGCTTCAAATGATAGTCTCCCCAACACTCAACTCTCTCTCATAGGATTTGGATTTTGTGGAAAGAAGATTTGAGTGGAAAGCAACTTGGGGAAGGCTAGAGATCAAGATTCATATGGTAGGAATGGAATATCTTGGTCTCAACACATGAGTAGGTGGTTCTCTCTCAGAACATATGAGTTGGAATTGTGTATGTGTTCTGATGGCTCTCTCCACGAATGAAGAGGAGGTGGAGGGGTATATATAGCCTCCACACAAAATCCAACCGTTACACACAGTTTTCCAATCTCGGTGGGACCGAATCAACAAACTTGGTCGGACCGAAAATGTAAACCTAGTGACCGTTAGAGATTTTCGGTGGGACTGACATGCAACTCGGTGGGACCGATATGGTTAGGGTTTGGGCATAACGTAATCTCGGTGAGACCGATTACACAAACTCGGTGAGACCGACTTTGGTAATTAGCTAACCAGAGAGTTGGTCAGGCAAACTCGGTGGGACCGATTTGCTCTTTCGGTGAGACCGAAAAGTTACAAAAAGGAAACACTGAATTTACATTGCAATCTCGGTGGGACCGATTCGCTCTTTCGGTGAGACCGAAAAGTTACGAAAGGGAAACAGAGAGTTTGCAATCCCATCTCGGTGAGACCGAGATCCCTATCGGTAGAACCGAATTGCTAGGGTTTGGCAGTGGCTTATGACAAGTGAAACTCGGTGGCGCCGGATAGGAAGAATCGGTAGGACCGAGTTTGGCTTAGGGTTTAGGTCATATGTGGATATGGGAAAGTAGTTGAGGATTTTGGAGCATATCATTAAGCACATGAAGCAAGAGGCTCATTAAGCAACACCTCATCCCTCCTTGATAGTATTGGCTTTTCCTAATGACTCAATGTGATCTTGGATCACTAAAATATAAAATGAAGAGTCTTGAGCTTTTGAGCATGAGCCAATCCTTTGTCCTTAGCATTTTGAGGGTTCCACTTTCACATCCATGCCATGCCAATCATTGAGCTTTCCTGAAATAATCATCTTGGAATAGCATTAGCTCAATGAGCTATATGTTGTTATGAATTACCAAAACCACCTAGGGATAGTTGCACTTTCATAAGTGCTGCCACTGGGCATGGGAGGGAGCCCCAGGGCCTGAGGCTGGCACCCCTGAGACTCCGGGGCGTGTACAGCCCCACTCATTATTACGTGAGAGTGTCACGGGGCGGCGAGCTTCACAGGCACTGGGCCTTCTTCACAGGTACTGGCCTTGCTTCATATTGCCAGATGAGGGCCCCGCCTTGCGCCACACTCTAGTGCCATCAACGACGACTGGAAACTAGGACGCCGCCGATGGGGTAGAGCGGTCGCCAGTGGTTCCCCCGACGACCATGGGTCCTCCGCCGGGGGCAGGCCCTGGGGCACCTCCCCAGCGGAGGGCCTACCTCCTGAGAACACCTTGCTCCGAATGCCGCGGTGGTGATGTCAAATCTCTGCCCCTCTCCTGCAGCCCCCTGCGTCCTCCTCCCAAGGGGTAGGAGGCTGTGGGAGCGGGGCAGCTGCCCGCTGCGGCAACCTGCATCTCCTGCGATCCATGGTTAGCGTATGCCTACTGAAGAATTAGCGGTACCCGATAATCGTTGCTTCCAGCGTGCCCAGTGGGACCGTCCCAAGACTCCTGGAAGGGCTCAGCTTCTGGCGCCTCGTCCCCCCGGCTCGGGCTGAGGAGCGAGCCTGGCTCGCCCTCGTGTGAATGTCCTTGATCCATCATGAGGGGCACGTATTCCTCTGGCGCTGCCACCCCGAAGGCCACGCCATAGTGCTCTGCACGCCACGCGGTCCTGCCTGACGCGCCTACTGTGGGGTGGCAGCACGGCTGTCCACTGGGGCCGTGGGTCGCGTCGAGCCCTTCTTCTTCGTGGACCAGGAGCGGGGGCTGCGCCACCGCCGGTCCGGTGCTGACAGCCTCGCTGGTGTTGGTGTAGTCTTGGAGCCCGCGGGCGCGCGCGGGGCCCCCGCACGGGCCGCCCTGGGTTGGAGATGGGAGCTGGGTGCAGAAGGGGTGAGCCCCCTAGGCGGCGAAGCCCAGGAGCTCTGCCACCCGCTCCAGTAGCACGTCGCGACCGCCCTCCAGCAGTCTGCACTGCAGCAACTCTCGAGCCACCGTGAGCGCGGCCCTCGAGTTCGCTTGCTCCCGGCGGGTGTATGGTGTCGTGGTCGCGGCGTGATTGGAGGCCCTTGCTACCGACCGCACCTGCCGCGGTGTGAGAGCTATCGAAGCCTGTCCGCATCGCCCGCGGCCCGCAGCGCCCTGCGGACCGCGAGCTGCCTGGGGCACGGGGTCGCCTGAGGCAAGCGGCTCTGCGCGGGCGGGCCATGCCGCCCATGGGTCTGGGTTGCCCTCCTGGTCGCCGGGCATGGTGATGACGGCGCGACGGGGCACGGAGCGGTGGAAGACGAATTCTGGCGCACCCCTACCTGGCGCGCCAAATGTCGGATTTCGGGTTCCGGCAGACCCTTGAGGTTCGAACACTGGGGTGCGCGTGGAGATTTCGCCTCCTACCTACCTGCACCCCTCCGCCATGCTAGGATCTAAACTAAGGAAAGAACAACACAAGAGACACAGGGTTTATACTGGTTCGGGCCACCATTGTGGTGTAATACCCTACTCTAGTGTGTGGTGTGGTGGATTGCCTCTTGGGCTAATGATGATGAACAATACAAGGAAGAACAGCCTCGCGAGGGTCTGTTCTTGGCTGAGGCGATGAACTGCTGGGAGGAGTTCAGCCACCTTTCTCTCTCTCTCTCTCTCTCTGCTCTGACCGACCGACCCCCTTGCTATGTGGGTGGCTGGTCCTATTTATAGAGGCCCTGGTCCTCTTCCCAAATATTGAGCGGGAAGGGAGCCAACAATGGCGGGCTAATTTGAAGGGGGACAACAAGTATCAGCTATCCTGACAAAAGTAGTCTTCGCCTGCGCAAAGCTCTGGTGATGACGCCGTCTTGGGCTCCACGGTGACCTCCGTCTCGTAGTCCTCTTGGTCTTGGTCTCATTACACCGAAATGGCAACCTTTGCCTGATGCCTCGGTACTCCGCGGCTGCGCTTGCCCCCTTTGCACCAAAGAGGAAAGGAGGACGTTGCGCGGGCTGGCACCCGCCTGGCGCCCTGAGTTGTCATGGCTTGCGTCATGGGCACCTCGTGAGGTACCCCACCTTGATCTCTCCGCCTCCTCGTGAGCCAGCCTGACGAGGCCGTGCCTGAGGAAGCTTCGCGTCGTCCGCCTCGCGAGGCTTGGCCCCTCGCGAGGGTCTTGGGTTTGTGTTGGTGAAGATGGGCCGTGCTGGGCCCCCTTTTGAGCCACGCCGCAGGCCGCAGGCAGGCAAGTCTGGGGACCCCCGTTCCCAGAACGCCGACAGCCTCGGACGCCGCCCCCGCCCCCCGACCTCAACGCCGCCCCGGAGCCCCGACCACGACCTCGACGCCGCCTGCCCCTCCCTCGTCGCAGGCACCCGAGGTGAGCACGCCTGCTCCTCCCTCTCCCCTACCTCTGCCTAGGGTTTCTACCTCCATCAAATTAGTTAGGGTGGAAACGAATCGGATGCGGATGCGGCTCAAATGAGCTAGGTTCATGTAAGGGTGGAAACGAATCAAATTTCTAAGATGAAGCATAAAATGAGTAAAATTTGACCACTTATTTCACTTTATAGTTGGGTAATTGGAATATCCGCTACCACTTTCCACCCCTATAGGTTCATCAAATTATATGGTAATTAGGGCAGTAGTTCTTAGGTACTAATTAGTTAGTAAGAACTAGGTACTAATTAGGTACTAGAATATTTTTATTTATAGTAAGTTTATTTTTAGTAAGAACTTGTTGAATTAATAGAACTAGTTAGTAAGAACTTGTTGCTATTTTTTTAGTTAAAGCAATTTTCCCGCATCGACGTGGACGATGCCTATCCCGCATCCTCGTTGTCGAGTCGGTGGAGGACGACACCTGCTTGACTAGATGGGCCATGTCCGGGACTGGGCTCCGCCAGGGTGGTACTGGGAGGCGCTACCTACCGGGGGCGCAGGTTGGTGAGGAGCCAGCCTGTCGTTGACCCGAACCTTCTTTGGTGGCGGTTGCGTGGGCCAGTGACGGTCCAGAGGCTCGAGGACTCCGCGGAGGTGGTGCGCCACCGTGTCAGTGAGGAGGACGCGCACGTCCGTCGCTACTTGTTTGCGTTGGAGCACCGGTTCTCCAATACCTGGCAGGTTCTCCAGGGATCTCACTAGAGCTATGATCCCGTGATGGTTCCTTCTCTGTGGGTGTCCACCGCCCGCACCGATACCCGTCGTGTGCTAGGGTTTTAGTTGTACTAGTGATATTATATGTATGACACTATTCGGGATGTATTAGTGATAATATTCGACGATGTATGGACGCATGAGATGATTTAGTTTTGCTTATTGAATGCATGCTAATTTGAGTCTTATAAGATATTTTGAAATGTATATCTTGTGTTGCTCAATATCCAAGTGGCCGGTCATGTTTGCAGGTTACACCTCCGAGTGGCCTATGTTTTGCCGGAGTGTTGATTCATTTCCGTTTCGGCAAATTTCAGGCGCTTGATATATCCTATTTTAGCAAAGGTCATGCCGGATTTTTCCGTGAATTTTGGCATGACTTTTGCCAGAATATGTAGGAAATATCGAGTGCCCCGGATTTGTGTGTTGAGTATCCTGGTAGTTGTCTTCTATCGATTTTCAATTAATGTTTTAGCTATGAACATAGGAAATGTCTGACGACAAAAAGGATTTTGGTATTTGCAAATACTGCGAAGACGAGCGCGGCCTGTGCGACGGAATCTTCCTAGATGATGATAGGCGCTTCAGCGTCAAGCTGGACGAGAACTTCGAAGTGGATACAGTAAGTCACAACGACAAGTCTTTTTTCGTAATTAAGCATGACATCTGCTTCATTTGCTTGAACTTGTATTTTTTACTATTCTACTAGCGTATCCCCTGCCATGCAAGAGTTTTTGTATTGGATAAGATAGGTTTCAGTCATACTATGGAGGTAAAGAAAGTTTATTTGAAGACCGAGCATGGTTATATTTTCCACGCAAAATTATACAATTCAGACAACTACACCTATTTTGGATGCAAAACATGGCGAGCACTATGCAAGACTTATGCATTTCAGCCTGATATGGTTATCACCTTTGATATTCGTCCGGAAGATGATATTGAAGGTAATACCGACATCTGGGTCAATGTGCAGACGCCTCCAGTTACACCAAAATGTAAGTTTCTCAACCATATTTATGTCTTTGATATTGTTTATTCAAAAATAGTTGACAACTAATTTGTATTGTCAGCTTATTTCGGTGCAAGCAAACATGTCCAGCGCTTGGTAGACAAGACCTACTACTGTCCCGGGGCTGAACTAAACTGCGAGGAGCTAAGTCATTATGTTTCATGGCTTGAGGATCTTGATACCGTTTAGACAAATTTTCTTCCTGGACTTAGAAATCTTAGTACTGAAAACGTGCGACCAATAGTGTTCGTCATGAACTACGGTCACATCTATTTAGGAAGGATGGTAAGATTTTTACTATTTGTCCTCAGTGCATCTTTTCCATACATTATTTGTGAAGCTAAACTTCATTGCTAAGTATGTGACCATACGATGTTCTTCAACAGGGACTCCCGATGAATGTTGTGCCTTATGGGATCGAGACTAAAGGTACCATGAGTATTATTAGCTTACGGCCAAGATATCCTACATGTTACTTTAGTGCATTCAAGATCAGCGATGAATGCTTAATAGTGCAAGACTGGACCAGATATGTGATGGGGGAGCGCAGACAAGTACTAGGGGGCAGCAAACAGATGTGCTACCCAAAATTAGGAGACAGGTTCATCTGCATGCTCCAACTTGATCAAGGAGGAGAGCTACACATGTTTTATGTTGTTTTACCTAAGAGAGAGCAGCAGGAGTGATTAGCTAGAAATGAGTTTGAGGATGATGATGTGCTACACTATTACTATGATGATAAAATAGCTAGTGTTGGTGGTAATGACTGATGATTATTATTAGCTAGTGTTAGTGGTGATTAAATAAATATTGTTGGTGCTAATGATTATGATGATGATTAAATAGCTTGTGCTGGCGGATTAGATTCAAGTGGAGGCAACATGTGGTGCACATCGAAAGTACTACTAGTCCAAACTAGATCAAGTTTGGATTAGTAGTATACTTTTGACATGCACCACATATTGCCTCCACTTGAATCTAATCCACCTTCATTTGACACACTTTGACATAATGATGTAAACCTCATAACTGGTATTGTACCAATATTTGTACGATGGCGCATAAATACACTAAAAATAAAAAAATAAAAAAAATAATACTAGTAGCGATGGAAAGAAAACACGCTGCCAGTAGTTACATTAGCAGCAGCGTGGGAGAGAACAAGCGCTGCAGCTATTTGTCCTAGCAGTAGCGCGTGCGGCACGCGTTACTGCTAAGCAATAGCTGTAGCGCCTTATTAGTAGCGCGCCTACCCGCGCTACTAGTGAGCACAAAACCAGCGCTACTGCTAGGGTTTTCCCTAGTAGTGAGGGGAGAGATTAGAATAGAATGAGGTCTAATGAGAAAACATTACCCATATGCACATGAGACAAACACAAACATTTCACTCAATCAATCAAGCAAGGGCATACAATCGATCTAACTATCGTTACAAAAGTGCTCGGACTATACTATTTACATGGTGGAATACTACTACTGATGTGGTGGTCTACTAAAAATATTCCTCGGTTGAAGACTCCATGATGTCTGCTCCAGCTTCATCTTTATAGTCATCATCACTATTATCGGGGTCCGAGTCGGTGTCGTCGATGATAATGTAGTCCTCCGGGCGAATCTCCTTGGGTTCTTCGTCTTCTCCTCCTGGGGTGGGGTCTCCCAGGAATACTCCTAGATTCCTTTCCAGATCGTCATTCTTCTCCACTAGTACGACAATTTCCTCCTCATAATCTTCACGAGTAGCCTTAAGTTCTTCTTCCAGTTCCGTGATCCTAGTCATCGCCTTCTTCAGATCTATCATTCCTGCGCACATCTGGTTCTCCTAGCGACGAATATGCTGGTTTAACTCCTGAATGAAAGCTGCAATTGATCTATCTTTCCTGGTGCTGATCATCTCCCATTGCTCATCTCGGCGCCCACAAATCTGATAGATAGTATCCTTAAGCTCCTTATGATAAACTTCTCCAATGCGTCCCATGGTGATGTGAGCTGCCATACTCTTTCCTAAACTCCAGGTTGGTGCATCGAAGGAAAACTCTAGGGGCTTAGTGACGGGAGTGAATGTCCTTCCTGGAACTTGAACTTGAATCATCCATCGCTCCTCTTCTGGTAAACTGGCATTGTAAGTCCCGGTGAAGCTTGGTATTCCAATGTTCAGGTACCTAGTGACTTCCTTCAAGTGTCGTCCAAAAGGTGCTTCTTCATCCGGTTGTGCAAACTTGTTCCTTGCGTCTGCCATCCTAAAGAGTAGAAAATGGAGAGGAGTCAAAAATGAGAAGAGAATAGTGATCTATGGTTGTAGCTTAGTGGTCGTGTCCTACACTCAGTGTGTGCTCTGATACCATCTTGTAGCGACCCGACCTCAAACGGTCAAGTCTCTGCGCTTCACTGTCATCCCTGGATCGGTAATGCTGACACACACAGTACTTTTCCGGGGACACGGCTTACCATGATTAGTTTATACACTCTGCAGAGGTTTGCGCACTTTTCCCCACAAGACTCGATCTCCTCCGTTGGATTTCTCGCACTACAGGGTGTTTGAGAAACGGATGACTGAGACACAATCTTTTAGAAGCATTAACCCCTTACTCCGGGCAGACCATACCAACCTACACCCCTCTACCTGCTGATCCACCTCTTCGGGAGCTTCACGCAACTTACTCAACTATGCTAGAGCCCATAATAGCTTGTGGCTGCACATGGAAGTTTCTAGCATGAAAATATCTCCGTTCCCTTTGAGCCTGGGTGGCGGACCATAGGATTATCACACGGGTACTCCGGGATATCCTAGGACAACACTGGATTCCCCAGGTGCCCAACAAACAATCCACCCAGATGTGTATTCAAGTTGCCACCTTAAGTTGAACCATTAATTAACACTCTCACATCTGTCATGGATTTCACTCACCCAAACCACGTCTACGAGCATAGCATAGCAATATAAGCAATTCGTAGAAGTAACTCCCAAGGGTTTGATAATAACAGGGCAATAGGTACTTCCTCATCAACTACTTCCCAACCCACAAGTTAATCACATCCTAACCATGCAATGTTTGAGGATTGGAACTAATGCATAAAAACTGGGTGATAAAGGGATATGATCAAAGTGTTACTTGCCTTGCTGATGATCCGTAAAACCTAGGGACTCGTACTAGCACGCTTCGCACTCCGGGTGTTCTATCGCAAACAAACAATAGCATACATAAGCAATCAAGCAAAGAAACACAAGTAAATCTCAAATAAGAAGATCTAACCAGAAAGTTCAACTTAAGAACTCCGGTTTGCGAAAAGAATCAAATCAAACGGAGCAACGGAAGTCAAACTGCGAAAGAAACAAGATCCATTTACCAATCTGGACTAAGGTCAAATTTTACAGTAGCAAAAGCTTGTTCAAGTTGGTTAAACGGAAAGAGGGTTTCGAGACGAAGATCCAGGCGCTTGAATCGCCTGATTCCGATAAACGAGCGAAAATATAAACTAAAATGAAAATCGGATCAGAAATCGTGATTGAAAATAATCACGGAAAATCTGAGTAAAAGAAAACTGACGAACAGGCTAATGAATGAACGTTCGTTGTCTGCGTCTAACGAGTGAACACCGTTCGTTAAAACAAACGTACGGACGAACGTCCACAAAGTAACTAAACCGAAAAAAACTAGGGTTTTCTAACAAAAACCGAACCAGTTTTATAAAAAAACCAAACGGCACTAATACCTCCGACGAGCTCCGGTGCGGCAGGGCGGCGCCGACGAGTGGGGCGGGGCGGCGCAGCAGCGCGGGCGGCGGCGCGGCAAGCGGCAGCGGCGGCAGGGTAGGCGGCTTACGGCGGCGGTGAGGGGTGGCTCGGGGCTCCAGGGGGGTGCGGCGGCTTATGAGAGGAGGGGGGTGCGGCGGCTTGGGGAAGGAGCAAGCGGCGCGGGAGGAGTCGCTAGCGGCGGTGGTGGCGCTCGCGGTCTCCAGGTCGGAGACGAGGCGCGGGCGGCTTGGGCCGGCTCGGCTGGGCTTTGGCCTAGTCGGGAGCTGCGAGTTTTTTTAAATAATTTTGCCGGAACTAAATAAATCCTAGAAAATAAAATAAAAATCTAAAAATGCCAAAACAAATTTTCACCATCTAAATAAAATATTTAGAACAAGATGAACATTTTCTTGGCCCTAAAATGCAAATTTGAAAAATGTGCAATTTTCTAATTCAAATAAAATAGCAATAAACTCCGAATAAAATCCAATATTTGATTTTAATATTTTCCCCCCAATATTTCATTTATTTTGGAGAATTCATATTATCTTCTCTTATATATTTTAATATGAAATATTTTCGAAGAGAAAAATAATTAAAACCAAAAATCCTCGTTTCAATATTTGATAAAACTCAAATATGAAAACAGGGAAATCCCCAACTCTCTCTCCGAGGGTCCTTGAGTTGCTTAGGATTTCGAAGATCGAGAAACAAAATGCAATAAAATATGATATGCATGAATGATCAATGTATAACATTCCAAATTGAAAATTTGGGATGTTACAGCCCTCAAGGTACTCCACCACCGAAGCTCAAGATTTGTGATGAGATACTTAAGATACCCCAAGTACTAGATACTCAAGATGTCCAAAATCAGGGACACGGCTAACCATGATTAGTTTATACACTCTGCAGAGGTTTGCGCACTTTTCCCCACAAGACTCGATCGCCTCCGTTTGGTTTCTCGCACTACAGGGTGTTTGAGAAACGGATGACCGAGACATAGTCATTCAGAGGCGCTAGCACCTTACGATGGATAGACCATTACACCTACTTTCCCCTACATCTGCTAGTCTACCCTGTAAGAGTTCGCACGACTTAATCAACTATGCTAGAGCCCATAATAGCTTGTGGCTGCACACAGAAGTTTCTAGTATGAAAAATCTCATGATCCCTTTGGGCCTGGGTGGCGGTCCATAAAGAAAAACAAGCAATCCTGGAATACCCACGTACCTCAATCCACCCAGATGTGTGTTTAAGTTGCCACCTTAGATAAACCATTAATTAACAAACTCACATCTGTCATGGATATCACTCACCCAATCCACGTATACTAGCATAGCATGGCATAATAGGCAAACGTAGAAGTAACTCCCAAAGGTTTGATAAAATAAAACCGCGACCTTTTTTTTACCTCGGGAGGCGGGTCAGCGGCGGCGGCTCCGGTGGCGGCGGCGGGCGCACGGATCGAGGCGCGGCTAGGGTTAGGGTTGGCGGCGGCTCTGGTGGGCTGGGGCGGCTCGGGCGGCGGCTATTTAAAGGCTGCCCCCGGGTGGAGTCCCGCTCGGGTACGGCCCAAAGTCGATTCGCGTTTTTTTTAATTATTCCACGCAGAAAAACAAATAGAAGAAATACTAAACGGACACCAAAAATCCCGAAATAAATTTTCCTGGGCTTCTAAAATCAAGCCGCACAAGGTGAACATTTATTTGGGGCCTAAATGCAATTTTGAAAAACGCACATTTTTCCTAAATTCAAATAAAATACCGAAAAACTCCGAAATAAAATCTTATTTGATTTTATTATTAAATCCTCAATATTTCTTTATTTTGGGAAAGTCATTTTATTCCCTCTCTCATATTTTTGTAATAGAAATAATTGATGATAAAATAATTAAAATCAAATGATCCTATTCGCAAAATTTGAGAAAACTCAAATATGAAAATAGCGAAATCCCCAACTCTCTCTGTGGGTCCTTGAGTTGCGTGGAATTTCTAGGATCAAAACCAAAAGCAAATAAATTATGATATGCAATGATGGTCTAATGTATAACATTCCAAATTGAAAATTTGGGATGTTACAAACCTACCCCCCTTAAGATGAATCTCGCCCTCGAGATTCGGGTTGGCTAGAAAATAGGTGAGGGTGGTCCTTGAGAAAATCTTCCTCTCGCTCCCAGGTGGCTTCATCCTCCATGTGGTGGCTCCACTGAACCTTACAGAACATGATAACCTTGCTGCGGGTGACTCGACTGGCATACTCTAGAATCTTAACTGGTTTCTCCTCATAGGTCAAATCGTTATCCAACTGAATTGCTTCCAATGGCACGGTGTCTCTCAAGGGTATGTCAACCATCTCCGCGTGGCACTTCTTCAACTGAGAAACGTGGAACACATCATGAACTCCTGACAATCCTTCAGGCAATTCCAACTTGTAGGCCACTTCTCCCATACGTTCCAATACTCGGTATGGTCCTACAAATCGTGGCGCTAACTTTCCTTCAACACCAAAGCGCTTTGTTCCCCGAAGTGTGGATACTCGAAGATAAGCTCTATCTCCAACTTCGTAAACGGTATCCTTGCGTTTAGAATCTTCATAACTCTTCTGTCTGGACTGGGCTATCTTGAGCCTATCGCGAATCAATTTTACCTTCTGTTCAGACTCCTTAATCAAGTCAGGTCCAAACAACTGGTGGTCTCCAACTTTGTCCCACGTCAATGGTGTCCTACACCTCCTTCCGTACAAGGCTTCGAAAGGGACCATCTTTAAACTGGATTGATAGCTGTTGTTGTAAGAGAATTCGGCATACGGCAAATTCTCGTCCCAACTAGATCCATAATCTAGCGCACAAGCTTTCAGCATGCCCTCCAAAATCTGATTGACTCTCTCGGTCTGTCCATCTGTCTGTGGATGAAAAGCTGTGCTGAACTCTAGCCTGGTACCCAAAGTTTCGTGCAACTGATTCCGAAACTTTGAGGTAAGTTGGGTTCCTCTATCTGATACTATACTCCTCGGAACTCCATGTAAGCATACAATCCTGGTCATGTATATCTTTGCCAACTTAGCACTGGTGTAAGTGGTCTTTACCGGGATGAAATGAGCTACTTTCGTCAACCGATCAACTACAACCCAAATCGAGTCATAGCCTGAACGAGTCCTGGGTAATCCCGTGATAAAATCCATGCCTAACTTATCCCACTTCCATTTGGGTATCGGCAATGGCTGTAGCAATCCTGCTGGCTTCTGATGCTCTGCCTTTACTCTCTGACATACATCACAAACTGCTACATAGTCCGCAATATCTTTCTTCATTCCGGTCCACCAGAAAATATCCTTCAAATCCAAATACATCTTGGTATTTCCTAGGTGAATCGAATATGGTGAATCGTGTGCCTCTTGCAGAATCAACTTCCTGATCTCCGGGTCATTGGGCACATAAACACGGTCTTCAAACCATAGGGTGTCATGCTCATCCTCACAAAATCCTTTAGCCTTTCCTTCGCTCATTTTCTCCTTTATAGAGGCAATCTCCTTGTCAGTCTTCTGAGCTTCTCTGATTCTATCCATCAAAGTTGACTGAATCTCCAATGCTGCTACATAGCCTCTCGGAACTATTTCCAAACATAGTTCACGAAGATTTTCTGCTAAATCCCTTGGTATTTCTCCCGTCATTAGTGTATTGACATGGCTTTTGCGGCTCAATGCGTCAGCTACTACATTAGCCTTTCCGGGATGGTAATGCAATCTCATATCATAATCCTTGATGAGCTCCAACCATCTCCTTTGTCTGAGGTTCAACTCCTTCTGCGTGAAAATGTACTTCAAACTCTTGTGATCCGTGTACACCTCACAATGATTTCCAATGAGGAAATGTCTCCAAGTCTTGAGTGCATGCACTACGGCTGCTAACTCCAAATCATGCGTAGCATAATTCAACTCGTGAGGTTTCAGTTGTCTTGAGGCATATGAAACAACTCTCCCTTCCTGCATAAGCACTACTCCAAGTCCTCTTCATGAAGCGTCGCAATACACCTCATAATCCTTGGTCTGGTCTGGCAAAATCAACACTGGTGAAGTAACCAAGCGTTTCTTCAACTCCTGGAAACTAGCCTCACACTCCTCAGTCCATATGAACTTGATATCCTTCTTTAATAACTCCGTCATAGGCTTCGCAATCTTTGAGAAATTCTCAATGAATCTCCGGTAGTATCCTGTGAGTCCAAGGAAATCCGGATCTCTCCAACTGTTGTTGGTGCTTCCCACTTGGTCACGGTATCAACTTTAGTGGGATCTACTGATATACCTTCTCCGGATATAACGTGTCCGAGGAATCCTACTTCCTTCAACCAAAACTCACGTTTGCTGAAGTTGGCACACAACTGATGTTCTCTGAGCTTCTCAAGTACAAATCACAAATGCTCCTTATGCTCCTCTTCACTTTTCGAGTAAACCAGAATATCATCAATGAACACCACGATGAACTTATCCAAGAACTCCATAAATACTTTGTTCATCATGTTCATAAAATTGGCAGGTGCGTTAGTCAGACCAAATGACATAACGGTATACTCGTACAGCCCATACCTGGTGGTAAAAGTTGTCTTAGGTATATCCTGTTCTCGAATCTTCAACTTGTGGTATCCTGATTGCAGATCGGTCTTGGAAAATACCTTAGCTCCTTGCAATCGATCAAACAGATCATTGATCATTGGTAGTGGGTACTTGTTCTTGATGGTTACTTCATTCAATCCTCGATAATCAACCACCATCCTTAACGATCCATCCTTTTTCTCCACTAGAAGTACTGGTGATCCCCAAGGCGACGAACTTGGGCGAATGTAACCTTTATCCAGTAACTCCTTAATCTGCTTCTTAATCTCCACCAAATCCTTTGCAGGCATCCTGTATGGTCTCTTCGATATTGGCCCTGTGCCTGGCAATAGCTCAATCAAAAACTCAATATCTCTATCCGGTGGCATGCCTGGCAACTCTTTTGGAAATACTTCAGGGAAATCCCTTACCACCGGTACTTCCTCCTGCACAACTCCTGTTAAACAATTTACTTGAGTCCCTTTTGGCACATGTCGGGATACATACTTGATCCTTCTCCCTTCTGGGGTAGTAAGCAAAATTGTCTTACTGGCATAATCAATGTTTCCTCCGTACATCGACAGCCAATCCATACCCAGAATTACATCCAATCCTTGTGATTCCAAAATGATTAAATCCGAGGGAAACACATGCCTACCTATACTCAATGGCACTTGAAAACATCCTTGACTGGCCATATACTCCGCTCCTGGTGAGCTTACTAGCATAGGTGTTCTAAGAACCTTAGTGGGCAAGTTATACTTATCCACAAATCCCCTTGATATGTATGAATGCGATGCACCAGTATCAAAAAGAACGAGTGCAGTAATTGACTTAACCAAAAACTTACCGATTACGGCATCCGGCTGCTCTTCAACCTCCTCCATGTTAACGTGGTTCACCTGTCCCCTGTTGAAAGGGTTCGGCTTCTTCCCAGAGCTTCCATTGCCATTCTGGCCTTCAGGACATTCATTGGCATAATGTCCGGTCGTCTGGCACTTAAAGCAAGTGACTTGGCTCAGGTCCTTCTCGGCTGGGGTTGATGGGTTGGTACGGTTCTGGCCGTTGCTTCCTCCATTCCCATTACCATTCTTGGTGCCGTTGTGATTGTGCGAGCTACCTCCTCCATGGGTATGCTAAAAATGTCCTCCCGATCTAGGGGTAAAACGCGGCTTCTGCTGGGCTCCAGAATTGTACTTCCCTTGTCCATACTTCCTCTTGCGGTTCTCAATTTGCCACTGCTTGCTTTCAATCATAAGAGCACGGTCTACCAACTCCTGGTAGTTGTTGAAGGTTGCTACCATCAACTGCATGCTCAACTCATCATTCAGTCCTTCCAGAAACTTCTCCTGCTTAGCTGCATCCGTAGCAACGTCATCTGGGGCATAACGTGCTAATTTACTAAAGTCCTCCACATACTAGCCAACTGTCCGTCCTCCTTGGCGCAAGTTGCGAAACTCACGCTTCTTCATGGCCATAGCTCCTGCTGAAACATGGGCAGTTCAAAAAGCCTGCTGAAACTGGTCCCAAGTGACAGTGTCGACAGGGAAAGTAGCTGTGAAATTCTCCCACCATGATGTTGCGGGTCCTTCAAGCTGATGTGCGGCAAACTTCACCTTCTCCGCATCTGTGCATCCTACTGTGGTCAACTCTCTAGTTGCCTTGCAGAGCCAATTATCTGCTACTATCGGCTCGGTGCTACTGGAAAACACCAGCGGATTCAGCCTAAGAAAACGGGCTAGGTGATCAACAGGTGGTGGTGGTGGTGGGTTGTTGTTGTTGTTCCCCTGATTCTGATTCTGGACTAGCAACTACATCAATGTGTTCTGCTGCTGGATCAACTGGGTGAGCTCCGGTGGAAAGGTAAATCCGGGGTCACGTCTCGGAGGCATCTGAGGGTTTAGAAAAGATGAGATTTAAGAATAGAGGGGGTCTAAAGAGAAAACACTACCCATATGCACATGAGGCAAAAGCAAACAATTCACTTCATTCAATCAAACAAGGGCATCCAATCGATCTAACTATCGCAAAAGTGCTCGGACTGCTGTATTTACATGGTGGACTACTACTACTGATGAGGTGGTCTACTAGAAATATTCTTCGGTTGCAGACTCCATGATATCTGCTCTGGCTTCATCAACATAGTCATCATCGCTATCATCTGGATCCGAATCGGTGTCGTCGATGATGATGTAGTCTTTCGGGCGAATCTCATTGGGTTCTTCGTCTTCATCTACTGGTGTAAGGCCTCCCATAAATATCCCAATCTTCTTGATCAGATCGTCATTCTTCTCAACCAATACTTCAATTTCCTCTTCATAATCTTCACGTGTAGCCTTGAGTTCTTCCTCCAGTTCCTTGATTCTTGTCCTTGCCTTCTTCAGGTCTATCATGTCGGCGCACATCTGGTTCTCCTGTCGTCGAATGTGCTGGTTTAACTCCTGGATAAAAGCTGCACCTGATCTATCCTTCCTAGTGCTGATCATCTCCCAGTGTTCATCTCGGCACCCACAAATCTGGTAGATAGTATCCTTGAGATCATTGCGGTAGACTACTCCAATGCGTCCCATGGTGATGTGAGCTGCCATGCTCTTTCCTAGACTCCAAGTTGGTGCATCAAAAGAAACCTCTATGGGCTCAGTGACTGGCATGAACGTCCTTCCTGGAACTTGAACTTGAATCATCCAGCGCTCTTCTTCAGGTAAAGTGGCGTTGTAGGTTCCGGTGAAGCTTGGTACTCCTATGTTCAGGTATCTAGTGACTTCCTTCAAGTGATGTCCAAAAGGTGTATCGTCATCCGGTTGCGTGAACTTGTTCCATGCATCCGCCATCCTAAAGAGTAGAAAAGATGAGAGGTCAGAAGAGAAGAGAGTGAATAGTGATCTAGGTCTTTAGCTTAGTGGTCGTGTCCTACAGTCAGCGTGTGCTCTGATACCATCTCTATAGCGACCAGACCTCAAACAGTCTGATCTCTGTGCTCAGGTGTCATCCCTGGATCAGTAATGCTGACACCACATAGTACTCGGAGGATTTATAACAGAGTAGCAATCACACACTTATTACATTGAGTGTCTCAATAGAGAACTTATTACAATAAATATGGCTTAAGGCCATCTAATAACTATAACAGCGGAAGGCTTGGAAGATAAGTGAGTCCATCAACTCCAATGGCATCACTGAGTATAGAACCACGACCTAAAAACTCCTTAATCGTCGTCTGAAAAGTCTGCAACATTAACGTTGCAGCCCGAAACGGGTCAGCACATGGAATATGCTGGCAAAGTAACACATAGAGAGTAATGGAATGAAACAGCTATACTATATGC
The DNA here is from genome assembly GCF_003073215.2 of Triticum urartu. Lineage (NCBI taxonomy): Eukaryota > Viridiplantae > Streptophyta > Magnoliopsida > Poales > Poaceae > Triticum > Triticum urartu. The sequence goes on from NC_053024.1 coordinate 578,606,924, forward strand.
ATATTTGGCTGGTGGAAAGCTCTATGGTTACAGTTTTGCGTAAAGCCAATTTTTCCCTACTGCAAAGGAATAAATTTTATTTAACTATCATGGTAGTTGTTAAACATTGAGAATGGTTGACAGCATTCTCAATCCCAATTAAACATCATCATTAAACAAAACCCAAAAAAATTAATTTAGAGTAACATGTTGAGATTCACATGATAATCCAAGTACTAGATACTCAAGATGTCCATAACCGGGGACACGGCGCACTTTTCCCCACAAGACTCGATCGCCTCCGTTTGGTTTCTCGAACTACACGGTGTTTGAGAAACGGATGACCGAGACATAGTCTTTCAGAAGCGCTAGCACCTTACGATGGATAGACCGTTACACCTACTTTCCCCTACATCTGCTAGTCTACCCTGTAAGAGTTCGCACGACTTAATCAACTATGCTAGAGCCCATAATAGCTTGTGGCTGCACACGGAAGTTTCTAGTATGAAAAATCTCATGATCCCTTTGGGCCTGGGTGGCGGTCCGTAAAGAAAAACATGCAATCCTGGAATACCCAGGTACCTCAATCCACCCAGATGTGTGTTTAAGTTGCCACCTTAGATAAACCATTAATTAACAAACTCACATCTGTCATGGATATCACTCACCCAATCCACGTCTACTAGCATAGCATGGCATAATAGGCAAACGTAGAAGTAACTCCCAAAGGTTTGATAATACAACAGGTAATAGGTACTACCTCAACTACTTCCCATCCCACAATTTAATTAGATCCTAATCATGCAATGTTTGAGGATTGATCTAATGCAATAAAACTGGGTAGTAGGAGGTATGATCAAAGTGTTACTTGCCTTGCTGATAATCCGCGAAACCTAGGGATTCGAAGTAACAGGCGGCGCACTCCGGGTATTCTATCGCAGACAAACAAACAAGCATACAATAAGTATTCATCTAATGCACGGGTAAAACTCAAATAAGAGATCTAACCAGAAGGTTCAACTTAACAACTCCGGTTTGCAAAAATAATCAAATCAAACGAAGCAACAAAAGTCAAACGGCAAAAGAAAACAGGCTTCGTTTACTATTCTGGATCTGGGGCAATTTTTACAGTGGCAAAAACTTGTTTAAGTTGGTTAAACGGATAGAGGGTTTCGAGACGAAACTCTAGGCGCTTGAATCGCCTGATTCCGATAAACGAGCGAAAAGTCATACTAAAAGGAAAATCGGATCAGGAATCGCGATCAGAAAAATCGCGGATTTAATCCGAGAAAAAGAAAAACGACGAACGTTCGGTAGAACGAACGAATGGACGAACGCTCGCTAAATAAATAAACCGGAAAAACCGATCTATTTAAAAAAACCGAAACTAAAAAATAAAATAAAACCGCGATCTTTTTTCTTTTTTTTGTTTTTTTACCTCGGGAGGCGGGTCGGCGGCGGCGGCTCCGGAGGCGGTGGCGGGCGCGCGGATCGAGGCGCGTCTAGGGTTAGGGTTGGCGGCGGCTCTGGTGGGCTGGGGCGGCTATTTAAAGGCTGTCCCCGGGCGGAGTCCCGCCCGGGTACGTTCCAAAGTCGGTTTGCGTTTTTTTTAATTATTCGCGCAGAAAAACAAATAAAAGAAATACTAAACGGACTCCAAAAATCCCGAAGTAAATTTTCCCGGGCTTCTAAAATCAAGCCTCACAAGGTGAACATTTATTTTGGGCCTAAATGCAATTTGGAAAAACGCACATTTTTCCTAAATTCAAATAAAATACCGAAAAACTCCAAAATCAAAATTATTATTAAATCCTCAATATTTCTTTATTTTGGGAAAGTCATTTTATTGCCTCTCTCATATTTTTGTAATAGAAATAATTGATGATAAAATAATTAAAATCAAATGATCCTATTCGCAAAATTTGAGAAACTCAAATATGAAAATAGCGAAATCCCCAACTCTCTCTGTGGGTCCTTGAGTTGCGTGGAATTTCTAGGATCAAAACCAAAAGCAAATAAATTATGATATGCAATGATGGTCTAATGTATAACATTCCAAATTGAAAATTTGGGATGTTACATCAAGTTCAGTTTAAAATGGATAAATCCAAATTAAACTGGGGGCTAATGTCGGGGATATACCCCACGGTATGATCCGAACGGAGTTATAACCCAGCTGGGACTTAGTAAACCAGCAGGTGTCAAAGCAGGTGGTAAACGGCAGGTGTTAAGGCAGGTGGTAAACCGGTTGGTGTTAAGTCAGACGGTAAATCGGCAGGTTGTTAAACCTGCTGACAGTTAAGACAGACAGGTAAAATAGACAGTTAACTCAGACGGTAAATCGGCAGGTGGTAAACCGGCAAGTGTTAAGGCAGGTGGTAAACCGGCAGGAGTTAAGTCAGATCTTAAACCGACATACCATCTTAAACCGGCAGACCATCTTAAACCGGCAGACCATCTTAAAATGGCAAACAGTGATAACTGGGTTGCCAGGGGTTATGAAGCCCGAGACGTTATGAAGCTCAAGATGTTAAGAAGCCCATGAAGATAAGTCAGAATAGTTAAGTCTTAAGTCCGAGTTGGACTCTACATGTAACCCGCCCCTTCAACATATATAAGGAGAGGTAGGGCTCCCCAAAGAGGGACAAGTAAGAAGAAACAATCTTAGGGCTAGAGACAACGAGGAGAGCCGGTTTACGGCGACTCCCTCTTGATGATAATGAGACCTAGCCTCAAAACAGCATGTAGGGTTGTTACCGGATGATGTTTCCCGGGGCCCGAAGCTGTCTAAATCTCTGTCTTGTGTTGCGTCTCTCGATTCCGCTCAACCCCTCTCAAGCTACCACATAGATGTGTTGGCCTCACGACTAAGTCCTCACCCTAGGACATCTTCCGTGACAAAACCACGACAGGGGGCGAGCGCGTCGTCGTGCGGAGGAGGTGTACAAAGACGGATACTTCACGAGGAAGGTCAAAGGCGCTGAGCGCCTCGTCACTGTGTGGAGGTGGGCCGATAAGCTCCAGCGTGCCACCGACGAGGAGCTCCGGTGGGTGCCCAATTAAACGGCAAGACCGTTCGCGGTCATCCGCCAGCAAGAGGTAGATCGGCACGTCAAGCGCTGCGAGGCGGAGTACTACCTCCGCACTGGGAAGACGCCACGCACCAGGGAGCTGCTAGCGAGGCGCTGCCGGAATACTGGCCCAGGAGGGATTATTAGTTTTAGTATTGTTCGTTTTCAATTTTATGCATTGTACCTAGTAGTTAAGTATCATCACATATATGTGATGATATTATATATATATATATATTCTATGATGAACTAATGAACAATTAATATATATTATGAATTC